>NW_004955499.1:7814991-7823256 GCF_000276665.1 Chinchilla lanigera | reverse complement strand
AAATAAAAATAAATAAAATAAAATAAAATAAAAGCAGCCAGAGGGGAAAAGCACACATAAACTACATCCAGGGCAAAAATAAAGCCCACAAACTTCTTATTAAAAACTATGCAATCTAGAAGACAATGGAATGAAGTCTTTGATTTACTGGCCTGAGCTCAGGATGCTGAATGAAGTACCATAAAATATAAGGAACCTCAACCTACTGGATCGGCAACACATATGCCAAAGTATGATGTGCTACAAAGAAACATACATGCCGTGTGTGTCACACTTCATGTTACATGAATCTAGGCTTCCTGGAAGATCTGACTCCCTTAACGTCACCCAGAAAGTTCGGACCTGGAAGTGACTCCAAGTTCCCTAACCCTAAATCTGGTTGGCATTCCATGACACCACATGATCTATTGAGGCATGATACTTTTAACAACTCTTGAAAGACAAAACAAAGAAAGAACTCCAACTTATTTTTGTGCTTGTTCTCACTTTTCTCTGAGCCCAAGAGGTTGCCTATAGCTTGCTTGCACATCTCTACCATGTGGTCCTCATCCCTGAGCGAAGTTGGGAGGTCAAGGTGGGAGGAATCCTTATACCCACAAGCTAAAGACCTACCTGGGCAACAAAGGAAGGCTGGGTGGGTGAATGGAATGAGAAGGGGATGGGAGACAGGAAAGGGAGAGAGAAGGAGAGGAGAAGAGAAAGGAAGAGAAAGGAGAAAAGGAAAGGGAAGGAAGAGAGAGAGAAGTGCTGTAGTCAATGTTTACAAAGGAATAGACTTAATACAGGACACAGAATTTATAGGATTATTTCATAATATTCACCCAAAGAGTCAAATGCAGAAGCGTGCTAGAAATCTGTCCCCACACTAGATATAGATCCAAAGAATCCAGCTGAAGACCTGGATCCCACAGCAATGTCCTGAACAAGTCCAGCTGAAGACCTAGAGCCCATAGCAATGCCCTGCACAAGTCTATCTGGAGACCTAGAGCCCACAACAACGTCTCCTGCAAACCTGTTTTACAGATCTGTGCTGGGAAGGCCCCAACGTCAGCGGTAGAAGCCACAAAGTCTGTGCCACTGGAATCTGTGCTAGCAGGCTGAGGGATCTGCACTGGAACCAGGAAGTGATGCCCAAGGTATGGACCAGAGCTCCCCTAAAGAGAACCACAGCTATCCTCGGTGACAGTGAGGACCCGAACTCCTCTGATGATAACAGCTGAGTTCGAGTCAGGAAAACCAGCGTGACAGCCTTCTCCAGGATAATCAACAGCACACCATCTTCCCCTCCAGTTCTCCTTTTATGCTGTTGGCAACAATCCTCAGGTGGGCCTTCCACACCCAGCACCACACTGATTCAGTTCAGCTGGGTGTTACAAGGTGACCATTAATTAATGCACCACAAGGAGGAAGAGAAGAAGACTTAAAGTAGTCACATTAGTACAAGTTTAAATGAATGAAGCCCTTTCAAATGGAACAATAACATATTTATCTTGGCTTTCATTCTTTCCTTTTTTTTTTCTTTCTTTCTATCTCTCTATGGCTTTCGTTTTCTTCCTTTTTTTGGGAGGGGGGTTCTTTTTGAGACAGGGTCTTGCCATGCAGTTCAGGCTGGCCTCGAACTCACAACAATCCTCCTGCTTCAGCCTCCCAAGTGCTGGGATTACAGGCATGCGCCACCATGCTCAGCTCTGTGTCTTTCTTAAATGGAAACGTTCTTTGGTTTTCAAACAACTGAATTTTTTAAATGATCAAGTGTACTGCATTTGAGAAGGGAAAAAAATAAATAATCAGGTAAAAGGAATCAGATTAGACTTTCTTTTTGTAAAGACAGTATTATTAAAACATTCCCATGCCTTTCAAATCAAGTTAGCCCTAGTCTGGCCACCTCTGGTTATAGGAACACCACGGTGAACAGGATCTTCATGATGTATTTCCCAAATGATTTTTTCTGCCCACCTTTTGCCTTTTTACTGCTTGCATTTTCCCAGTCCAACAGGCAACAGGCTTCATCATGCAAATAGTTTCAAACACAACCTCAAAAAGGGAAAACACATGCCCCATTTCCTAGAAGAACTAAATACAGGCAAAAGAGAATTTAAATGTGCTCCTTAATTCAAGCTTAGCCTGATTTCCTTTCAGCTTGTTCAAATTTCTCTAAGGTCTTAAGATTATCATTCAAATAAAACAACACATTAAATGTAAATTATATGGGCACCTGTGGTTTAGTCAGGTATGCATACTAAGAGGCTTGGGCACCATATTCCTGACAACAGATTAAACCTTCTGAAAAAGTGCTGTCCTAAAATGTCATTTCGAAGATGTTCTTTAAATGACCAAATTTCACAGAGGAAACTTTGGGTGCTATTTCAGATTTCCGAATGTGGGAATTTAATTTTCCACAGGTCATTCTTAGTTCCGCCCGCAGAGGACAGCTCCTTGCCAAAAAAGAAAAAAAAAGACAGAGGAAGACACCATACAATTCCCAGTATGACATTTACATGACTTTACAGAAAAATGAGATGAAAAACAGAAGACTCTGCCTCATCTTCGGGTACAAACTTTGCCCTCTGAACAGTGCATGCAAAAAGGAAGGGAATTTTGAGGAGTCCCAAACAGTTTCTTTCCTCCTTAGCCTGAGTCACATGCTGTAAAATGGGAGTAGTTCGGTCAAAGACATGACAGGAAGCCATGTTTTGGGGATCACGCACAGGAAAGGTGCAGAAATGGGCAAGCCTGGAGATGCAGGTGGAGTCTGCTCCTGTGGCAGCGGGTGGCAGAAGGACGTTTAGCAGAGTGCGGCTGCTTGGATGGGTGCCCACCAGCCTCATGGGAAGGCCTCACAGCAGGGCAGGCCAACCCCAGAGATGCAGGCCCATGTAGGACGGGACAAGTGCTGCTGCCTGGGCTATGACGCCTGACCAGCCACTCAGGTCTGTTGCTCTATCACCATGTGTCCACAGGCAATCAACAGATCCATGGCCACAGCAAACCCTTGGCAAAGCACAGCGGAATCTGCTTTTTCTTGAAACTGCTATGTATCATGACATATTACTCTTCTTTTGATTTCTTTCAACCCTTTAAAATGTAAAAACACCCCTATAATTCTGTAAACTAGGTACGAGCTAAGTTTGGCCTACAGGTAACATGAGTCATAGTTAGATCCCACAGCTACCACAGCTCACAAAGACTTACAATGAGCCTTTAGGAGCTCGGGGCGATGGAGTCCTCGAAGAATGGAACACAGGATTACCATGTGGTCCAGTAATTCCACCTGTGGGACAGAACCAAGAAGAAGAGGAAGCGGGGACACCAGTAGATACTCCTGACTGTTTGTAACAGTGCTACGAACAGTCACCGAAAGGATAAGCAACAAAAATCCTACCTGGCTGTTGATAAATACGAAATACTGTGTTCTTGCCTTTAAAAAGAGTGAAACTCTGACTCCTGCTACAACATGGATGAACCTGAGGGATTGCATGCTGAATAAAATAAGCGGATACTTATCATACATAAATACTGTATGATTTCCCTTACATGATAAAGTTTTCCAGGTGAATATAATTAATGCCACTAAACTGTACACTCAAAGGTGGTAAGTTTTGCCTTGCATGTATTTAATCACGATTTTAAAAAACACAATGAAGCATCAGTGCAAATGTATTTCTTCCAAAGTCTCTTTTTTGATAAGCAAAAAAATACTAGAATGATCAATGATTGTAGACAGTGAATGACATCAGCCAATTTATTTTAAAACTAGTATGAATATATAAGTATCTGTTGTAATCTCCAAAAGCCAGACTCAAACCTTTACCAAACCCTTTAAAAAAAAATGTACTATTGTTTTGAAATTCACAAACATCACTTTGATTAACTTTCTGGTGAGTATAGGCAGGTCCTAGAGAGTCTCTGAATCTTGATAGTTTTGGAAATACTTCAACGTTTTTCAAACTTAGAAATTTTTTGGCCAGCTTGTGTCCTTGGAGAATTTAGCTACATGGTAGCAGAATGGCTGTCAATTAAATTCATATTAATCTGTGCAATTGGGAAACGAGATGGATGTTCTTGTTACAACAAAGTTAACCATAAAATTCATTAAGTTATAGATTCATGGTGTTATAGGATGTTTAGAACTGTTCTTGTGGCTGTTGGCAGAAAATTCTAGAAGCTGAACAAAACCAACAGATACTAGGATCTAACTTGGCCTGAATTATTTCACTCTACCCCAGATGAAAGCTGCAAAACAGAGGAAGAAAAGGGTTGGTAGAATTCAAGCAAAAACCTCACACTAAGGTGCACCCCTTAGGATGATGAAAAGGAGCTAGATGCAGTCATATAAGGACCAATGTGCATGGGGGATCATGGGAAATGGAGGCCACGAGGTAGGTGAGGGCAGGATGACCACAAACATGGCGGAGAAGCCTAAGTACAGAGATGCAGAAAGAGATTTTTGCATGGGCATCCTTGACCAGAAATGAGAAGCCATCCACACACTAGGGGTATGGATGGTGCTGGAAATCACAGGCAGGAGTGCAGGGTGTGGGTGCTCCTCAGAGCAAGGGCATCAGCTGGCTCTCAAAGCATAGCCATGACTACCTTCAGGATGGGGACATGTCCTGAGAAATGCATCGTTGAGGATCTTCCCACTGTGTGGCATCACAGAGCCCAATTAAACAAATCAAGAGATGCAATCAAGATAGGAGGCTGTTGCTGATGTAACAGAGCACACTCTTTTACAGTAAACTTTGTTATTCGAAGAGGGATATAAGCTAAAATATGATGAGAGTGCAATTAATAAGTATAAGATAAAATAATGAGAAGTGCAATCAGTATAAGCTAAAATATGACAAGTGTAATATGGTATATTAGTCAGCTTTCCGTCACTATGACAAAACATCTGAGTCAATCAACTTACAAGGAGGAAAGGTTTTTTTTTTTTTTGGTTTTTCTCCGGTACCGGGAACCGAACTCACGACCTTGCGCTTGCCAGGCAGGCGCTTTGCCGCTGAGCTAAATCCCCAGCCCCAAGGAGGAAAGGTTTGTTTGGCTCCTGCTGTCAGAGCTTCATTGCTTGGGCCTGGGTGCCACAGTACATGTTGGCAGGAGCGTGTGGTAGGGAAGGTGCTCCCCTCATGGGAGCACATCCCAGTGACCTGCCTTCTCTGCACAAGTCCCCCCTCCTAAGCATTTCACCTCTTCCTAGTGATGCCACAGCTGAGGCCCAAGCTTTCAGTGCAAGGTCCTTTGGGAGACGTTCAGGATGCAGTAAGTACAGAGCAAAAACAGTCATCTGTTGTCAGTACTATCAGAGCATATAATTAAATGTACTGTATGACTCTTACACAACTGGATGTAGTAGGCTTGCTTATGCTACACAATGTGTGTCCTGCCTAGCCCTGTGATATTATGATGATGTCACAGAGCACAGAATTTTTTTCAGCTCCTTATAATCTTCTCTTTTCTTTTATAATGCTAGGGATTGAATTCAAGGCCTTGGACATACTAGGCAAGTGCTGTACTGCTAAGCTGAATCCCCAGTCCCATCCATCCATCCACCCCTCCTTCCCTCCCTCCCTCCCTCCTTTCCTCCTTCCCTCCATCCACCCATGCATCCATCCATCTATATTTTGAGACAGAGCCTTGCTAAATACCCTAAGCTGGACTCGAACTTACAGTCCTGCTTCAAACTTCTCAGCAGCTGGTATTACAGGTGTGCATCACCACACCCAGCTCCATGATGATCTGACAGGATAACCATGGTATCTGTGGTCCACCATGGACAGAAACCTCCTTCTGTGGTGCTGATTACAGCACACCTGCATGCTCCCAGTGCAAATGTGTTTACGATTCCCTAGGCAGCGTTAGCTGACATTTTCAGTGACTGTAGCAATGGAAGGTGAGGCTCTGCTGTCTTTCCATGTGAAAGTGCCTAAGTTCCATGTGGGTAATGCACATCAGTTCAGAGCCGGCATGAATCAAAAAGCTCTTTTTTTCTACACGCCATGAGGTTCTAAATACCACACTTAGCAGTGATTACTCTCACCTTCTGGAGTCCTGAGAAAGCCCAATGCTAAATGGCTATCACTTTAAAATGCCAAAGGCAGGCGGTAAAATCGCAGCAATATGCCAGACACGCCATCCTGCGCCCTGAAGCACATTCTCCACTCATGGGGCACAGGTAAATTAGAGTATTTTCGTGACAGGCAGCTTCTGATTACTGGGAAGGGATATAAAGTGAAATTCTGGAAACAGTATCCCATTGCATTACTACGTTAATCAGCTTCTAATGATTCTGTTATACATGTATTTTCCCCCAAATATGGGCAAATGAAATACGTCTGTGAATATGACACTTTTCTTAAAAAAAGAAAGGCATACAAAATGCTGGTCCTTTCATTCCCGTTCCTCAGTTCTCCTCCATTTAAAGCTCGTCTCCCCGAGATCCGGGAACCAGATGTTCTGGATTCTAAGGGCAACAGCCTGACCTTGGTCTCCTGTGTGTGAAAAACTAGTGCATCCCATGTGCTCTGAAGCCAAGTCCAATGGCACACTAAGAGCCCGGGGGATGTGTGGCAGTGTCGGGAAATGTTTCTGGTCATCTCAGATATCTCCTGGCATCTTGGGGCGTGTGGCCATGGCGGTGGGGCCCCCAAGGATGCTTCTGAGCACCCCACTGCATAGCACTACCCCACATCCAAAGGGCACCTGGGTGCAAGAACAGTCAACAGTGCTCAGATGAGAAACTCACTGCTTTCCCTGGAGAATTTGTGCTCTCCTGGAAGCCAGCGTTGCGGCCAGGAAGCTCTTCTGGCAGTCTGCCTGCTCCCTGACTCCTGCTGTCTGTCATGTGTGCTCACGACCCGACAGAGATGCAATGCTGCTCACACTCGCCAGGTCCCAAGTCTTATTTATGAGCCTTATGATAGGCAGCCTGACTCGCAGGCCAGCAATCTGGAGTTCAATGTCTCTACCTTCTTTTTTTTTTTGTTTTTTTTTTTCTCCGGCACCGGGAACCGAACTCACGACCTTGCACTTGCCAGGCAGGTGCTTTTGCCGCTGAGCTAAGTCCCCAGCCCAATGTCTCTACCTTCTGAAGCTGGTCTCCCTACAAGTAACCTCCGTGTCTCCAACGCCCTGGGTTTTCACAGATCAGTTCCTACTGGGAAACACATAAAAATGTAATAGACTAAATCACAGTAGCTATGCCATTTAACTACATTAATTCACAGGCGAGGTAACACTGCCATTGATATTCCTGAACTACTACACAGAGCTGTATGCACTGAATGAAGTGGTGGCTTTTTATCCCAGCCTCCTGGGAGACTGAGGCAGGAGGATCTCAAATTTGAGGCCAGCCTGGGCAATTTAGCATGACTCTGCCTCAAAAATAAAAAAATTTTTAAAAAGGGCAGGGGATGTAGGTCAGTGGTAGAGCCCTTGCCTAATATGTTCAAGGCCCCTGGCTCAATAATCAGCACTGCCAAAAAGAGAAAAAGAGTATCTATGTGACGCATCCTCTTCTTGACAGTGAGACAACGTGAGTCTCACAGATCTTAAAGAAGCTGACCTGGTATTCAAGACAGGGCCCTCGCTTTGTGGTCCTGCCCTGTTTGCTAGCAGAGAACACTTCAAGGAGGGTTGAAGGAGAAGGTGAGAAAAAGATCAGAAAGACCAGATTCACACAAATGGCTTTGGGATTTACAAGGCCTCTACTTAAGAAACACCAGACCAGCCTTTAGTGCTATTCAGCATAACTCCTGGCACTTAAAGAAGTAGCTACAGATGCTGCAATGACTCAACCAACACTCACCCATCTACTCAGAGTACCATCCTTACCAAGGGTACTATTCCTACCCAGGGTGCCATTCCTACCCCAGGGTACCATTCCTACCCATGGTGCCATTCCTACCCCAGGGTACCATTCCTACCCCAGGGTACCATTCCTACCCATGGTGCCATTCCTACCCCAGGGTACCATTCCTACCCCAGGGTACCATTCCTAACCCAGGGTACCATTCTTAACCCAGGGTACCATTCCTACCAAACGTACCATTCCTACCCCACGGTACCATTCCTACCCCAGAGTACCATTCCTACCCAAGGTATCATTCCTACCCAGGGTACCATTCCTACCCCACGGTACCATTCCTACCCCAGGGTACCATTCCTACCAAAGGTACCATTCCTACCCCAGGGTACCATTCCTACCAAAGGTACCATTCCTACCCAAGGTACCATTCCTACCCCAGAGGGTACCATTCCTACCCA
>NW_004955499.1:7800283-7814650 GCF_000276665.1 Chinchilla lanigera | reverse complement strand
ACCATTCCTAACCCAGGGTATCATTCCTACCCAGGGTATCATTCCTACCCAAGGTACCATTCCTACCCCAGGGCACCATTCTACCAAAGGTACCATTCCTAACCCAGAGGGTACCATTCCTAACCCAGGGCACCACTCCTATCCCAGAACACCATTCCTACCCCAGCACACCACCTCCCGAGATCTCAATGGCTCGCTCCCTTAGGGTGGCATCGCATTCCAGCACTCATCCCCGACAGTTCGGCAGCCATGCGCACAGGGACAGGAATGCTGTAAAGCCCACCACGGATGCAGAATGCAGCCCATCACTGGGACACCAGGAGGACCTCACCTGCTGGCTCTGAGCTTTTCTCAATCTCTACGGACCCTCACCACACAGAAATTCCCTGTGCCGGGTGAAAGGGAGCTTTTAGAACCAATTCATGGGTAGAAAAAATTACAATGGTTTACAAAAGCTCTGTGGAAAGCAAAGTATTGCAGAAGGCTTAGCAATTTGCATCCATTTTAACACCGCTGCTGGGATATGTAGCAAAGCACAGTCTGGGTTTCCCTTATTGGGTCAGAACATGTTATTTAAAAAAGAAAATGAACGCCTTCTTATTAATCAGCTCAATTCTCCTCTAAATCACTGTGTGCTCATTCAGTTGCATGCAGGCCTAGGGAACAGTATAATGTCTGCTAATTTCTACACAAACTCCATGAGGAATCAATTTCTCTTTATGGTCTTTTTATTTGGCAAAGGTACACTGGGAAAATGTGCTTTTTTTTCCCCAGCCAAGAACTACAATGTAAAGAGAAATTATTTTTTAATATATATTTTTTAAGTCACACAGCTCAAAACCGTAAATAAGGGCCAGGGATATAGCTCAGTGGCACAGTGCCTGCCTGGCTAGCTCAAGGTCCTGAGTTTGATTCCCAGTACCAAAAAGAAAAAGAAAAAAAAAAAAAAAACAAAAACCTGTAAACAAATAATTCACATGGGAATGTTTAAAAATACTCAGGGCTGGGGATGTAGCTCAGTGGTAGAGCACTCACTTGGCTTGGTGAGGTCCTGGGTGTGGTCACCAGTGCAGACCCAAACAAGCAAACAAAAGCCAATCAGTATCTTAACACTCTGGCTATGTTCTTCTTTGGTAAATGCTTCCATCTTTGAAATCTAGAAAGCACAGTGGAATTCAAATATTGAAGTGATCCCCCCAACAGTGAAAGTTCTAGACTTGGTGTGCATTTTCCATCTGCTGGGATGCAAGATTTTTTGCCTGGTTTGTTCACTGCTATCTTCCCTGCATTTCACATATTAAGCACTTGAAAAATATGTTTGCTGGTTAGCTGAACCTGTTATACTGAAAGGTGAACTACATGCACCTATAAAGGACCTAACTGTTCACGAAGTGCTCAGTATGCAGTAATAAGGATGCCAGGGTACAAAGCTAGAAAATGAAGGCCTTTCCTGTGCAAATAGCTCTTGATATAAACACTACACATTCATGTGAAAAGATGGTCCCCGACACCAGGTGTCCTTAAAGATGATGCAGTCCCTGCTTCCTCACCTTCAGGGACTGGAAGGTGAATATTATGGCAGGAGCTCGAGCAGCTATCATAGACCCAGGACAGAATGCTGAAACCTTCATTACAAGGCTTTGGAAAAAGTTACCTTGTGGGTCATTTCCTGCTTGGTGAATTATTCACCTTGCCTTTTATTCTACCCAATGGGCAAAAGGGAATATAGCATTAAATCTATAATGCCTAACGTGCGGGTAAGAAAGTTGGAATACACCAAGGACTTTGGTCCCTTCCCAGCTTGGCAAGACTTGAGCTATCCTGGCTAACTGTTCTATGCCACCTTAGGAGAAGGGCTGAAAATAGCACAAAGCAGCAGCTTCACTCCCTGGGGTGCCCCGGATGAGTTTAAAAGGCCAAGCTCAAAACCCAGATTGAGACTGGGATTTGGTCATTAACTCAGAAGCCCTATGCTTGAGTTCCAATGCATTTGTCATGTGACAAATGTCACTGGAATCTACACTGTCCAACAAAAATACAAAGCAAGGCTTACTTACGCTTTTAAACCTGCCGGTAGCCACTTAAACATGTAGAAAATTAATTCTGACAATACATTTTAATGAAACCCACGCTAAATAATAGTGTTAAAATTTGTATTTCATATTTTAAAAAAATTACTTAGCTGTTTCAGGTTTCTTTTTCCCACGCAACTGCCAAAATCAACACAGGTGTCTGTATTTTACACTTTGAGTTCACCTCAGCTTGGACGCTAAATTTTTCATGGAAATAACGTGGCTGGTATAGTACACAGTTGTAGTTTAGGAACTGCACCCCTGAAAGTGTACAGCCACGTACACGTGGTCTGCAACATTCTTTTCAGTTACTTTTCAGTAACTGACGCGAGTATTGGCTTTTAAATTTAAGTGAATTTAAAGGAAGTAAAATGCTAAAGTCTGATCCCTGGTGACGCTACCCACAGGTGAGTTGTTCCCAAGATCAGCCACCACACTGGTCGGGCAGGTCAGTGTAGACACCGAGTCCACAAAGCCAAAAGCCTTGGACTGTCGTGTGAGGCACAGATGGATATGGGGATTTTGGGGGCCATGCCTTTCCTCTTTAATTGATCTACGTGCAAATTTTAAAATTATTTGATCACATTTTTTTCCTGGGCCAATTCCAAAAACATTAATACCACGTTAGTTTAACACCATCCCTTCCTAACAGCAGTGAACGTTCTGACTGAAAATTATTTTCCATTTTGTGAGTTGATCTTCCCAATTTCAGCTAGACAAGGGAGCTTAGAAGTCTCAGACTGAACTGCCCAGATTGTACACTGTATTTTGCCAAGTACTGCACCAATGCTCTGCACCCCCCCAACGGACAATTTAAAAATACGGATTATTTGTAGAAATGATACTATTTGGAAAATAAATATGGCATTATTATATATTAAAATAGCAACCCCAGGATGCACGCAAATTCTAATAAATATCACAATATAAATTTCACCTGTTTCTTTTTACTTTCATTTGTGCTTCTATTCTGTTCCTACAGATGGATCACCCCTAGTGCCTCCCTCAGTGACCTGAGACTGAAGTTTGGGGATGGTAATCAGCAAGAGGAAGAGGCACATGAAATCTTTTGGGTGAAATGATTCCTCTTTTTACTGTGTCTGCTGCATATTTTTAATTCCACACCCATAACATCAATCTTACACCCAACCGGTCTGAAGCATAGTAACATCCATACTTGGCTCTAGCTGAAAGCGAGCCTGTGGAGTGGGACAAACTGCTCTTTGTGAGGTTATTATTTTGTCTTTGAACTTGTCTTTAATAAAATGAGTGAGCATCGTTTTCATCAGACACCTAACCGAGACCCAGGTGGGAACTGTGGGTCTCAGGTGGCACAGGTGGCCCAGTCCACACATACCTTGAGCCCTTCATACATCTTGATTTCCAAGCCCTGATCTAGTAGGCAGCCCCGTGGGGTATGAATTTATACCAGGCAAGGAACCCACCAGACTGAGACCCCCCTCGCCTCTACATACAACAGGGATGGCTGATACTGGCCAGAGTACCAGGGCCTGCAGAAGGACACAGGCAAGAGCCAGGCATGGTGGTGCACACCTGTAATCCCAGCACTTGGGAGGCTGAGGCAAGTTCGAGACCAGGCTAGGCTACAAAGTGAGCTCAAGGCCAGCCTTAACTGCATAGTGAGACCCTGTCTCAAAAGCACACAGGCAGAGGTGCTGCTAATGAGCTTTCTCCTTGGCAACAACACTCAAATCCCAGTGTGCTGCTAGCTCAGGTGGAGTGGCCCCAGACCAGGTACCTCAGCCAGGACTACTCTTGGTTACTGAGGTTATTAGGGCCCTCTTATAGCCTCCTTCAGATCTGACACCCAGATCCTTTAAGAACTAAAAATTAAAATATAAATTAAAAATAAAATATATGTTTAAGGTAGATGAAATCTTGCCCCTCATAAGCACAGAACTAGTGCTTACAGATGCCTGGGCATCCACCACTACATTTAACCCACGATGGCAATCAAACAAGCAGGTTTTGAGTTATGGAGAGGAATATAATTGCCACATCAAGTTTTATCTTGAACTAATTCAAAGCCACCTCTGTGATGGACTGGCATCAAGGCGACGTGACTGATTTCGCAAGGTGGAAATTACGCAGAACAAGGAGAGAGCCTTTAGCCTTTATGTTTGCTTTGGTGGAGAGACGGTGTGTCCTGTTTGTCCATGATTGAAACTGGCAGTGCCCCACACAACTGAGTTCAAAGTCAAAGTCATCCACTGGCCGCCTCCTCCACAGAGCAGTGTGGGTGCTGTGTGCTACTCCTCCTGCTCTACCCACTTTCAGTGCCCACCATGCACCGCAACGCCCAGAATGTTCTAGTTTATGCAAACTATGGAGAGGACAGATCTCGGAGCCATCTCTCCACAGATCAGCTCCAGCTACTGAATCTGACAAGGAACGACTCATTAGAACCTGGTCTACCTAGTCAACATCCTTTCGAGCAAAATATACAAAATTGGCAAGATGTTCAATCTGTGACGCTGTCAAATAGGCACTCTACCCCCAGTTATTGGAGCACCTTTTTTTTAGCAACCCAATGGTCATTTCTGAATTAGTTGCTTTCTCCTTTCATTGCAGTTTGAGAAACTTTCCCTGGGGGAGAAAATAGACATTATCTTCAAAATGGACACCCTTAAAGGAAGAATTGGAGTTGGCATTAAGTAAGCTTTCCGACAGTGTAATGTCAGAAGACAGTGAAGGAGATACATGATAGATAATGCACAGAAATTTAATAATGACTCCCAGAAATACAGAAAATAATTGCCTCTGTGTTCTGAGTCTAAGACAGCTCAACACAGTGAAGATAGTACCTTGCATGCTTATTAATTCCTGATTGGGCCGGTGATATACCTCAGCAGGACAGCGCCTGCCTGGCAAGCGCAAGGTCTTCAGTTCAATTCCTGGCACCAAAAAAAAAAAAGGAAAGAAAGTCCCTGATCACAGTAAGGCACATATGTATGCATCATACACACATGCACACACATTCTTGGAAACCCTGAACTTTCGCTAATGACCAGTGGACAGAGACTGGCAAATTTGCCCATTTGTAATGGTATTTTAAAAATAATCTTTTATTGACTAACATAAGAATCTGTGTGTTTCCCACGCCTGTCACTCTAGGAAAACACTTGTCGCTGGATAAGTGTAGGAGGATGCAGGTGATGAGCAGCTCTTGTAACATCCAAATACCCAACACATGAACGAGAAGTCACAACTGTAGTACACGACGGAGACCTTTCAGGAAAAGGGGAACCACAATTAACACGGTGTCTAATCTGAGTACATTAATTTGCTAACACATTCTCCTTGTGTTCTGGATTTAGCTCTTACTTAATATGCAGCTCTCTAACATGCAGACTGGGAGTTTGGCTCCAATCCGGAGGCCAGGGTAGCCAGCAAACCTCAGAAACGGTGCGTTTAGCCAAAACTCCCACACGGCAGTCCTTAAAATCAAGTAGAACTCAAGGGAACCCCAGAAAGTATAATGTTCAAAAGAACCCGAGACACATCTTTTTAAGTGGCTCATGTTCAATTTACGGGAAAAGGAAGGTAAATGGCTGACCAATATAGTAAAATATTCCACCTCGTTAGGAACGAGGGCTGAAGGGGTGGAGAGGGATGGCACGCATTCTGGGTTCAGTTAAGCAGGACCCTGTGTGCTGTTTGCAGAGCCTGCAGCCCCAGCCCCTCCTCCTAGCCATCCAACTGGCTCGACCTTTCAGGAAAGCAATTTGGTAATCGGTCTCAAGAGCTCTTGAGTTCTATTTTCAGCAATCTACCCTAAAGCAAAAATTGGAAGCAATTTAAATCTCCAACCACATGTGTTAAATAAATTATAGAACACACACTTGACGGAATACATTCATACAAATATTTGCAATCGATGTTGGTCGATGAGCCAGCACTTTGCCTGTCAGGTTAAGTAGAAGATGCAGCACCTGAGGAAGCTGAATATATAGTAGGTCGGACATGGACACACACACACACACACACACACACACACACACACACACACGCACGCACATACGAGCACATGTGCACCAGCATTGGAAGAAAACACATAATGCAGAATATAGGTGAGGACCATCTCTGGGTGCGTGTATAAGTGTTTCTTTCCATGCCTACTTTTATTTTTCAAACTGTTCATAGCACATTATTCTTGACAGGAAAGAGTCATGAGGACCCAGGCAAGTGGAGAACCACCCCCAGGTGTTCCTGGAAGGATACCCCGCCTACCTGCCTCTTCCTAAGCCTACCTGCTCCCTCCTAAGTGTGTGCAGGATGAATTTCCTTCCTCTGCATGGTCTGCGGGGTGCCTCTCTCCCCAGCTGTATGCAAACCAACCCCTCACCGTCACCTTTTTTATATTTTTATGATGCTAAAGTCTATAAACACAACATTAAATATTTATGGATGATATTTGCTGCTTCTAAAAATACCCAGAGGAGAAAGACACTCTCATTACAAGCCCTAAGCATTCCCTTCTTGCTGACTTAACTGGGGCTGGCTCTCCTGCAGCCGGGCTGACAGGTGCCCGAGGCACCTGGGCTGGCGCCTCCCTGCTCCCAAGAAGCCAGGGACTGGGCCCGAGAAAAACCTCACAGCTGACTGGTTCCACACCTGGGGGCATGCCATGTCGCTGGGCTCGTCAGTGCATTAGGAGAAGTAACCAGATGTTAGATTAACCAGTGAACCAGGAGTACCACGAAGCCCCCAAACCAGTTTTTTCTTTAAAAACCACTTCAGGTGCCTTATGTTAACTTAAGACAGATCAACAACCTGAAATGTGCTGTCAGATTGGATGCAGGGGCGACAACAACTAAAGTATTAGGAACAAGAGAGTCAAACTCTACATGGATTCTACACTGAAAGGCTCTCACAGGCCGCTAAATTCTCCCTCCATGACAAAGAGGCCAACATTATGGTCCTCCATGAGACCCCTGCAGGGGCTGGGGATTTAGCTCAGAGGCACAGCACCTGTCTGGCAAGCGTGAGGTCATGAGTTCGATTCCTGGTACCAGAAAAAAACAAAACAAAAAAACGAAAAACATGAAATCTCTGCACCTTCTATCAAGTTGGGTGAATGGATCTATATAGATATGCTTTCATGGGAAACAAAAACAATCTTTACGAAGTGAAGTCTCCATTTGTGGGCTTTGAAAGAATGATGCATAGAAAGGGAGTAAATCTTAAGCTCATGGTAGAGAAATCCAACACCCACAACTCTGACCTAGTGGTCAAGGTCAACAGTAATAGTGCCCAAGCATTCTGATGGTACTTGGTGCCCGGAGGGCAGGGTTCTCCTCCGCAATTCCCCAACCCCTGTCTAACCAAATGAATGCCAGGTCAGCCCCAACGGAAGGATTTTCTATGACACATCTTACCAGTCCCCCTCAAAGCTATTGGGGTCAGCAAATATGACTCTGAAAAACTCATAGGCGAGAGAAAAGTAATGGGACACAAAGACTCTCTGCAAAATATTGTCCCGGATAGGACCCTGGGAACAACAACAGCAATAAAATTCATGGAAAACGTGAAACCTGCCTGAAAGAGTCCAAAATATGCATTATCATGTACAAGAAGAGGAACGTCTATGCATATCACTCCTTATGATTCCGTCTCATCCAGCTCCTTCTGCGGAGCTGACCACCTGTGGGCCTGTCTTCCAGGTGAGATGTCACACAGTAGAGAGAAGGCTCTGCAGAAAGCAGTGGTCTGCAATCTACGCCAATCTGCCCTTCCAATTTTAGCATACCTGCACAGGTAGACTAGTTGTAGATCACCCAAAACCAACCAGCCCAATCTGCATCACCAGCTAGTACCAAGGCAAAACAACTGAATAACATCACTTCATTGTGATGAGCTTTCCTCACTGCAAATATTCAACACATTAATGATCTTCAGGCTTGACAACCCTGGAGTGAACACAGACACAACTCCATCACGTGGCCGCCATTCACGAACACCCCAGCGGCGGCCATTCAACGTGCTGTCTTCTTTCACGTGCCCTTTCTGCTTCTGTTATTTTCTGCTGCCTATCCCCTTGGGAAATGTTGGGTACCTGGCTCAGTTAGACCTCAAAAATAAGGAGAGGGAGATTTCTTCAAGGACAAAGGGTCTTTCCCTTGTAGGCCTTGGTGCCATGTCTTAGGAAACATGGGCACCGTAAGAGACTCTTAAAGCTTCCCTTCCAATTTTAAAATCTCAGGATCCTACAAAATCTTCAGGAAGCCAATCCTGAGATTCCTAATGTCACGAAATAGAACGAGCACGTATCAGGTTCATGAGTTCAAATCTGATGTGCCTCAAATCACTCTTTAAAAACTGCCCTTCCTACCCTCTCTGCCCCCACTGCCCTGTCTCCAGGGCTTCACACAGTTACTAAGCAGTACCCACTGAATGCAGGACCTTTGTGTTGCAAGAGTAAGAGGCAAAGTCATGATGAAGAGATAAAATCTTGTAAACTCTGTGGACATCTGGAAAAGATCCTCGCTACTGTTATTTTCTAAGTTAACTTTGCCTGTGAACTGTAAAGAAGGTTACTCTACTGCTTCATTATTTTAAAAAGGAAAGGCCAACTGTCACAGTATGGTAGCGCTTGTGTTCAAGTCACCTTTATTTTACTTATTAGTGACCCCCACGTACAAGAGCACTGATGCTGGCAACAGGGGTGAGGGAGTTGTGGAGAAGCCTGCCCTCCGGTCACCAAGCACCATCAACACGACTGGGCACTGTTACAGTTGGCCTTGATTGTCAAGGTCGTGGCTGCATGATTTCGCTACAATGAGGTTAAGGTTAGGGTTCTTTCAAAGTCCACAATTGGACGCTTTATCTGTGGGCTCCTGTGGCTCCAAGGGTTAGACAGGGGACATGATCCTGTGGTGGAAATTTAGAAAATTAGAATCAACTAGTAGTCTGACACCATATAAGGACAAAATAAGATCATACAGCCCACCACGTAGCTCATCTGTTAGACTCCTTCAGCTTTGATTGACTACACCCAACTACAAACCAGAGATAACCTGACCCAGCTCAGATTGACTGTGCCCCGCTGCACAGCCTGTACTTCCTAGCAATGAGAGATGACCAACACTATTATTCATTTACTTAATGGATTTTCTGCCCGGCAATGAGAGATAAGTGATGCTACCCAATAAAAATTGACCATGCTCTTAAGCCTTTGATTCTCCCACTTGCAAACCTATATAAACTAAACCCACAGCCAGCTCTGGCTGATGCTTTGGAGGTGATCCCCCATTAGTCCTCTGCGTAATAAAGTTGGTTGCCTTCCAACTCCTTGTGCAGAGTGTTTTCCATTCGTTTCGATATCGGTTCCACAAGGGTCCAAAGAACAGGAGCCGTTGTCTCAGTTTTCTGCACTGGCAGTTACCTGGGGCCAACTGTGGTCCAAAAATACTAAAATGGAAAATTCTAGACATAATTAAGTTTTAAATGCATATCAGCACGATGAAATCTTCTGTGGTCCCAGCCCATCTTACCCAGGACAGGAATGGACTCTTTTTGTCCATACCCTACCTATTAGTCACTTAGTAGACATCTTGGGTATAAGACCAACTGTCACAGTATGGCAGCACTTGTGTGCAAATCACAGAAGTGATTTATTTTACTTATTAGTGACCCCAACGTATAACAGCAGTGAGGCTGGCAATTTGGAAATGACAAAGAGAAGCCAGAAAGTGTTTCCTTTAGGTGAAAAGACCAAAGTTTACCATAGGTTTGTATGTATGGGGAAAATAGCATCTAAGAGGTTTGGTGCTATCCGTGGTTTGAGGCATCCCTCCACCAGAGTTCTTGGGTACCCAGCCTGGATGAGCAAAGATGACTGATTTTCCCACGGATTTCTGGTAATGATTACCACCTCCAGGCAGCCCTTCTCTAACCACAACACCAATTTATGGGAACAAAAACTAAACCAGGCTGTGGCAGGCAGCCTCTTAGATGGTGCCCAAGGAGCCCTGCCTGTTAGAGTCACACTCCAGTGCAGTCCACTCCATACTGACCACAGCTGTTGCAGAACCTGGTGGAAGTTACGGCACGCCACTCATGGGTGGAGAGAGCATGGAACGGATCCTCTAGCCCCAGATGTTTACGGAGATTGTGACACAGGCTGACACCTTGACCGCGACCTACTGTGGGGCCCTAAGTCAGCAGCAGCCACCTGAGCTACACCTGGATCCAGACTCTCATGGTCTGCTTGAGCTCATCAAGCACCTACTGAGTTCTGGGGTAATCTGTTACACAGCAATCAGCAGCTAACAAACACAGGGACTAAATCTGGAGCAGCTCCTCAGTAACAAGGGGAGACTGTGGCACAGAAAAACCCTACCCCCGATCCACCCCTGCTGAGCCAATCATTCTTATTGAGTTCTACCAGCCTTCAGGCACGCACACAAACACAAACAAAAGACCCAGCAAACAGCATGGATCTGTCTGGTCACCATCAATTTGTCTGCTTTTGATAAAATTGGAGTCTAGTCGGGTCATCATCCACCTCCCAGATCCAGAAAGCAGACTGGCACGTACTTTCCCCGCAGCCCCAGTGTTTCCTGCCCTTCTCGGCTAAGTGCCTGGCCATCCAGATGGTAATAAGTGGCATTTTTATTAGATTTGAAGAAAGTCTCTGCTTCAGTTCTTGATGTACTGTGAGGCTAGCCCTGCAACGCCTCTGATTTATTTCAGCAAATTCTTGACAGAAAGACATAAGAAGCTCTCCCATCAACATGAAGAGTAGGTTTCCCGGAAGCAAGCATGCCTCTGTGGCTCTAAATTACTGTGCTATGTCACAAAACAGAATGGAACCCCCCCTCCACACACACACACACACACACACACACACACACACACACACACATACACAACACAATTCTGGCCTTGTCTGAGTAGCTTGTTTATGAGTCCAATGTCGTCTCCAGAACAGACAGAGCCGATAGACACAACATGCTCATTACCTGGGATCTAATTATCCCCCCCTGCTGTGGTCTGTACTGTCAGCGCTGCCATGGAAGCTTATCCTCCCGGGGCCCCACTCTGTTCCCTAAAGGAGGAACCTGGTGACAACACACCCATGTTACTCCTGTTACCACGTGAAGCCACTGCCACCAGGAGAGAAAATTCGAAGGTCACAGTTTTACCTACCCCGCTCTGAGACTTCCAAACGTGGAGCATTTCCCCAAGACACAGTTTAGCTCGTTTCCCTGGTTAAATCACAGCTTCCTGGGCCCACACCCTGGGACCAGCGTCTGCACACACAGCATTCCTGCCGTTCAGCCATGTGGAAAGGTGCAACCCGGACCAAAATGCCCCGAGTGCACACCACTGTGAAATCCACACGGCAGAAAAGCCTCTCTGCTGCTCCAGGCCCACAAAGCGGAGAAATTACTTCGCCAGGAGGCAGCAATATGTAACAGTACAGATGGATTCGTGCTTCCTTGACTCAAAAAGTGTCCCTCAGTCAAGAGGATTATTTGCAGCCTCTTGGAAATAAATAAAAACAAACAAAATAAAAACACCAAAAGCACATCCAATTAATTGTGACTTCTGAGCTGCCTTTGGCCTTTGCGCTTGAATACGCTCCCGTGGGTAGAACGCGGTGGGTGCACTGACCTTCTAGGGAACGCCACACTTGGGGTTTGGTGTATTTACATGTTAGTTTTACTGAAGACAAAGACCTGTTGTGTGGATGGCTTTGGCAGCTCTGCCAGTGGCTAATGGTCCGTGAGTGCGGGGCACCGTGGCCATGGAGTTACCATGGGATAAACACAGGAATCTGAGAGGACCCAGGGGTGGGGCATGACCACTGAGATGGACTGAACCGGGACCCACAAAATGACAAGCTGAAGTCCTAAGCCACAGAACTAGAATTGCTGTAAATGTAATTTAGTTACGATAAGGACAAATTAGAGTAGGGTGGGCCCCTAATCTCACATGACTTGTGGCCTGAGGAAGATGGCCACAGAAAGACAGGGACATGCAGGGAGAAGGCCAGGAGCACCCAGCGAGAAGGCCATGTGACAAGAAGGAGGGACTGCTGCCACCCGGAGCTTGAAAGAGACAAGGAAGGACTCTTCCTCTACAGCAGTGACGGTGAACCATTTAGAGCTTTCAATGGTAACAGCCCATGGTGGCACACATGCTATAGGTGGCCACCTCTGCTCTAGAGGAGTCATAGGGAACATGACCATAGTGATGCCCCAGCTGGAACACTCGGCCTCCAGAGCTGAGAGGTTGCATGTTCTATGCTACCCTGCAGGTATTCCCTGGTATGGCCTCCTTAGAATCTGAGACGGCCACCAGCACAGCAAGCCTCAGCTCGGGAAATTGCAGACAGGAAAAGGCCCTTCTGATGGGCTCACCTGAGATCTCAGATTATGGATTAGCTATTTTTATTTTTCAGCTCTGGGGCTTGAACCGAGGGCTTTCACCCCAAGCCCTTGACATCTAGGGCTTTCACACCAAACTACATTTCTACCACTCTCACTCCTTAAGTCACAAAGTGTTTGAACTTGGTGCCGCTGTGTTTGAACTTTGATTCCCCTGCCTCATGATTGCCCTGCCTCAACTTCCCCAGTGCTGGGACTACTTGTGTGTGGCAGTGCACCTGGTTGGGATTAGCTATACCAGGGATTATCAAGTGTCCGCAAGAGCACACATATACATAAGCACATCTGTTTAGAGTACTGGCATCTCTATGCACATGCATATAAGCATTGTATTGTGCTTGGCATGACTTAGATGGTCACTCTGAAGACAAAAGTGGTCAGTGGGTTTCAGATCAGTGAAATAGACCAGAAACAATGGTTTAGCAGTCTCCAGGGACCAAGACGCCAAACCACACAGCGGATGAGAAATCATTGCTATAATGAGCTCATTCTCAGCAATGAGTCTTCTAGAAGAATTAATTTAAAACTCAGAGGGGCTGAAGGTGTAGCTCAGTGACAGAGAGTTTGGTTTGTCTGAACAAGAGCCTGGGTTCTAGCCCAGCATAAAAGAAAGTAAAATATCTGAAATGGCTTCTGTTAAAGACAAATGACACATTCATCGAGAAGGACATGCTCAAGTTCCCCAGCGGATAATTCACCGGCTTTCAGGTTCACTTCCTGGGATGTCTGAAAGTGAACAAATCCTCCTTTACCCCAATACTTTCCCACTGCATCATTCACGGTTTTATGCACTAGGGCTTCTTAGTCACAAGAACTGACCCAAGAATGCCAGCTCCATGTGGACTCACACAAACATTTCAGCATTTAATGGAGAACTGAGTCTTAAGTTTGCTCTTAAAACTTCGGTATGCTACTGCCCCATGCTGAGTCAACCAGGACTAATGACTAGAAAATAGGCACTACTCAAGATCACTGAGACTTTCCTGACAGTTCCAAAAGGGAGAAAACTCATTCCAACATCATTTATTAAGTAGCATAATTACAATCTGGTTTATAAATGTTCTTTGCAGGCTGTGTGGTTGAAAGGTTGGTCACCAGCCTGTGGTGGAGACTGGAACTTTTAGTAGGTGGGGCTAAGTGGGAGGAAGTGACATCACTGAGGATGTGCCCTCCAAGGGGATACTGGGACCCTGGTCTCTTCTCTCCCTCTCTCAGTCACCATAAGGTTCAGCTTCACCATGCACTGATGTTCTCCTTCACCATGGGCCCAACTGACCATGGACCACATCCTCCAAAATCATGAGCCAATACAAACCTTTCCTCCTTTAGGACGATTATCTCAGGTGTTTGCAACAGTGACAGAAATCTGACTAACAGCATATATTGCCTCAGAACCAAAATTCAGTGCACCTGTACATGGACAAGGTTGGGGAAATTTGAGTCAACTCTACCCACCCCTCACCATCCATACAGGAGGGAAAGAAATTGCCTCTTCAATTAATTAAGCAACTGCCATTAAAGAAACTACATGTTGTGCTGGGAGTGTAGCTCAGTGGCAAAGCATGTGTTACTAGCGCACATACACACACATAGGTTCAATCCCTGGTATCTCTCATATGTGTATGTGTACATGTATGTGTATGGGCATGTGTGTGTATGTACATGCATAGGCATGCAGATGTTCAGCTTCAAAGCCACCCAAAAGAGATGAGTCTTGCATCCAGCACTGCAGCAGACATGACTTCACAGATCCTGATTTATAACCTCCCATGACAAAGTGTGGTCTCAGAACTGACAAGGGCCACCAAGGAATAAGATGCGTAGCTGAAAAGGACTCCGCTTTGTCAAGCAACTAGAAAGCCGGTGGCCAGCTATGCTGA
>NW_004955499.1:7788504-7800035 GCF_000276665.1 Chinchilla lanigera | reverse complement strand
GAGTGAAGACACAGCCAGGATTTCAACTTAAGGATCATTCATTTTATCCTTCTCTGCCTTGAAGGTACGTAACTCTGTGAGTAACACAGAGCAATGCCAGATAGCTGCATATAACTGAGTAATACAGAGCCATGCCAGATAGCTCTATACTTGACAACCAAAAATAGCAAAGAGTATCACTGTTCTTACAACCATTTCCATCAAAAAAAACAGAACTTGCATGAAATCACAAGGAAAAGCAGTAAAACCAAATCCTATTGTAATTATGCCCTTGACCTCCCCATAACCCCGGGTCAGTGTTTCTGGGTAAACACATACACAGGGGCAGTTTGCAGGGTCCCTTTCTGCCTCAGGGAAATGGCTCTTCCTCACCTGAGTAGAGGCAGGGGAAGCCACAGAAACGGGGACCCACGTGGTGAGGAGCCCGAAGAGAGACACCATTCTGTCCTAGCTCCCTGCATTGCAATCGTTCCTCCATCACACTTCTAGGGCCAGCAGATGGGCGTGACTCAGTGATCTGCTTCTAGAAACACCACAGGGGACTCCGAACAAGGCAGGGCTCAGGGCACCCATCTGCGGCTAACTTTTAGTCCTCAGAACGGCAACAGCAGGTGGCTATGATTACTACAGCAATGCACTGTGTACTGCAGTTCATTTTATGCAGTTGTGATTTAATTCTGCATCCTTTTGTTGGTTTATATTTCTTTCAACCAGGTCACCAGGTACAGTCCGTTTGGAGGCAGTGTTTTGATTTGAATTTTTTTTTCTTTTTTTGAGACAGCTGGCTTTGAGCTCACTTTGTAGCCCAGGCTGGTCTCGAACTCGCATGGATCCTCCTGCCTCAGGCTCCAGAGTGCTGGGATTACAGGCGTGTGCCACCAAGCCTGGCCTTGATTTGAATTTTTAACATTTTTTGCAACATAGAGATGGAACCCAGGGCCTCATACGCACAGTTATTCCTCTTTAATGACTGACTTCCTTTCCTGAGCCTAGGTCGTTAAATGAATTGGTTGCCAGATGAAGAACTGTATATAGTATGTACATTACCATATTCACAACAAAGCAATGGTCCAAGGAAACTCCAACTTGATGACCTTGCTTTTATTTGCGTAACTCTTACCTGCAGTACTGTAATAGCATAAAACTACAGTACTGTATAAAACTGCATAGCATAAAACTACAGTACTGTAGAGTCACAGTACAACCAGCAAAAATTACATTACGGTGCTATAGAAGAAGCCACATAAGGCCCTCCAGCCTCACATTCTTGCGGTGTAGGTCCGAACGTCGGCTGTAAGTCCAAGTGGCGGGTTGTTAGTCCCTACAGTGTGCTTTGGTCATAAGTCTGAGCAGTTGTTAACCAGGTAGGTTGTTAAACCATGAATATCTGTAATAAGGAAGTAATCTACCACTGACCCGCACGCCTGGCCCTAAATTTTAACTTTCTCTGAGATAGACTTCTGTAATTTTGATGGTAGAACATAATGAAATAGACTACTAGCTACACACATCTCATCATTTGTGACACACCTCTGTCTCTCAATATTTCTAGGCTACTTGGTTTGTCTGAAAGCTTCTTTCAAATTACTGCAAACTTCTAAAAGAAAAATCCACGTACACACAGACTCATGCAGTTCAAACCCGTGCTATTCAGCGGTCAGCTATAAATGAGTGCACGTCCTGTCCAGAACTTAGCTATCAGCATCCCTGTGCAATTCATAAAATGCAATAAAAACTCAAGGCCAGGGAGCGTCAGGTTCCCACCGAGAAACGCCACTCCTCACCCTGCCGCTGCATCCCAGAGTCCTCCGTGGACAGCAGAGGTGGCCACAAGGACCCTCCCTACGTGGCCCACAGGCTCACAGTGACCCCCTGCGGGGACAGAGCTCAGCAGTGAAGGGAGACGCCAATGGTGGCATGCGTGTTACCCTCTTCCTTTCTGCCACCATCGGTGTGTGGCTGATGTGCTCAACCCAGAGACCGGGGCGCCACTGCCCTAGAACAGTGATTCACTGAATCATTCTCTGCTCCTGACTGCAGGCAGGCAAGTCTGTAGGCCTGGCCCGTTAGTTTTTCTACTCCAAAAGCTCCTCTGGATAAACTTCCCCCTCTCCTTAAAACTCCAGCAGGAAAAATGATGCCCCTGCTGAGTGTCCTTTGCCCCCAGGCAGAGGCCGGACTCTGGTGGCTCCAGAGATGGGTAGCTCAGTGTCAAAGCGACCAGGCTGTACCTGGGCTCTCTCTGCATTCAGGCTGGAGCTCCCCGGCCGGGCTGTAAAAACTCAGCATAATCTCCATCATCTGCCCCGTGTCTAGCACAGTGCCCACTACCTAGAGACGGACTGATGCTGATACGTTATCATCTGAACACCATACAAAGCGGCATGGCTTCTCCTGGTTCTGGGCATAAATCAGGTGGTGATGGCCCTGTTTATAATTTTCTCACTAAATGTTTCTTTCCAGCAAACCAGCTAAAGAGCACATTCAACGTGACCTAAGTGGAAGCGAGCTTATTCCTCTGTTATGAAGGAAAACTGCAGTTCTCCGTGGAAGCCAACCCTGAAGGTGACAATATTAGGAGGTAGGGCCTTTGGAGATCTCTCAGGTTTGGGATCAATACCCTTTATACCAACAGAGCTCCCTGTCCCTTCCACCATGTGAGGGCCAGCAGGAAGGGGTGGTCAGTGAGACAGCGGGCCTTCCCTATACCCCTAATCTGAACTCAGGCTTCTGGCCCCCTGAACTGAAGCAGTCAACTTCTATTGTTTATAGACCACCAGCTTTTGGCATTTGGTTACGGCAGCCCCAAAAGATCTTGCTATGATGTCTATAGGTTCGGCAGATTAAATGCGTCTTGACTTACACTGGGGTTATGGGACAGAGCCCGTCATAAATCGAGGGGCTTCTGCAGTGAATGACAGTTGGCCAGGGATGAAGGTGGCCTCAGGACTCCCTTCTTGGCTTTGGGCTTTAGTAATCTGCACCCCTAAGGCCAGCCCATAGCCTGGCTCCTGAAAAGCACTTCTGGCTCGAGGACTACTGGATCAAAATAGTTTCCACACATTTTGGGCATTTCATGCATTTCTTTCTTTTAAAGCGCATTCTGTCTGTGTCTGCGACCCTTTGGTATTTTGAATGCACTCTAGCTGGTGGGCAGTTGGATATGCACGTGGGCCAAAGGACTATTTGAGGGTGGGCATTCGCTGCCCTTCTAAATTAATATCTCTGGGGGAAGAACGCCTGCAGAATTTCACAAATGACAGGCAATTGTATGGGGTCACAAAGAACTTTGGTTCTCTGAAACAGATCACTAAGCTCAGCTCTCAAACAGCACAGAGGGCCTGGGTAGAGCGCTTGCTTAGCATACCCAAGACTCAGGATCTCATCCCAGCCCCACAAATAATGAAAATAAAACAGGACAAAGAGGATCCTAGGCTTACGGTAAGGAGCAGCAGTTTCCATGCCTTCTCACTTCCCCCCATAGCCCTGGTTGCTCCTGCATATCCAGTCTGCCCCCTACCTCCTCACAGTTGGGGAGCCATGCCTGCCATGGAAGATACCTTCTTTTCCATGGGTGTCTAATCTTATGTCAAAACTATTTCTCCCCATCTTCTGTCCCTTTACCCCTCAGCTCTCTTCTTACTCATCCACCTCATTTATGGCCTCTTCCTTACGAACATGTGAGAACCATGTGTCAAAAAGGAACAGTTCCAGCCCAGTTATTTATAACTAGTCACTCCACACATGGCTGGCATTATAGGAGAGCAGGGCCACTGACCAGGTTTTGGGATCTGCTGGCTCACTTCCACGTCTTCCCTAGAAAGGGTGAGACATCTGTCACCTGTGGAAGGACAGGTGGACCACTCCTTACTAATGCACACGAGTGGCATCCCTGGCCTCTTCCCACTATATGCCACTGGTACCTCTCCCTTGAGTCATGACCCCAAAATGTCTCTGGATAATAAGGCCAAATGTGCCCTGCAGAGAAAGCCAAGCTGACACCCACGCAACCATAGGTGCAGACGCCAGGCGACACTTGCGGACACCTTTTCTGTGGCTAGCCTGGAAGGAGGGCGGGCTATGCACACCAACTAATTATAAACATTTCTTCTCTGGTCTGCTAGACTTAAGCAGCATGGAAGAAGGTATATTTAAATCACTTTTAGTTCAACATTTCATGTGGGCTTTTTGTTTGTTTTGTTTTGTTTTATTTTTGGTCTTTTTGAGACAGGGTCTCGCTATGCACTTCAGGCTGGCCTTGAGCTCACTTTGTAGCCCAGGCTGGACTTGAACTTGCTACAATCCTCCTGCCTCAGCCTCCAGAGTGCTGGGATTACAGGCATGCGCCACCATGCCTTGCTTGTTTTGTTTTTTGAGACAGGGTCTCGCTATATAGTCCAGGCTGGCCTTGAACTCACTATGTAGCTCAGGCTGGCTTCAAACTCAAGTCTCGGCCTCCAGCTTCAACTTCCTGAGTGCTAGGATTATGGGTTTACTCTGTCACACCCAGGTTTCCTCTGTTTTTAAATGACTTCACATCTAGTCTTCACTGATAAAACCACACATTTGTCTGCAATACATTTGTCCCACATCAGCTCAGGAAACAGACTGGTCCCATGGGTTGGGTAAACCATTTCCACATGGCTTTATCTACAAAATAATTTTGGTTACCCAGAGGAAAGGTGAAGTGTTATGTAAAGTCTAAGATTGTCTGCATGGGAACAACTGCAAAATTGGACAGATCACCTAGCCAGTGGTGGCAAACCTATGGCACTTGGGTTATTGTGTTTTTGTTTTAAGACAAAAGATGTCAACGCATGAGTTGTCTTTCTAAGCTAAAACTTCAGTATTCAGGTTTAACTGCAGGGTTGGCACTTTGTGATAAGTGGATTTGGGGTTGCAGCTTGGGCATTTGTCTCTAAAAGCTTCTGTATCACAGGCCCAGACCTTCAGGAATGATGTGTTCCATTCTTACTACTCAAAGGCAGATTATTTTAAATGTAGCCCTGTATAGTGCTCAGTGTGATTCAGCCCATCTGGAATTGTATGATGGTGTTTCCAAGATCTGAGCTGTGGATACTAAGCAGCGGTTTAACCAGTTTTGCTGGTGACAAACAAATTCAGGGTACTGGTTCCCTTAAAAGGAACATTAACTTCAGCCAGCTTGATGGTGCACATCTGTAATCCCATCTGCTCTGGAGATTGAGGCAGGAGGACTGCAAGTTCAAGGCCAGCCTGGGTGATTTCGTGAGATTCTGTGTCACAGTAAAATTGACAAAGGGTTGAGGACTTAGCTCAGTGGTAGAATGGTTGCCTAGCATGTGCAAAGCCCTGCGTTCCATCTTCAAGATGAGAGAGAGGGACAGAGGGAGAGAGAGAGAGAGAGACAGAGACAGAGAGACAGAGAGACAGAGATTTCTAAGCTGTGTTGTTCACACCATGGGCTATCAGCGTCAGGTTAAGGATCCCCTTGCATCTCATTTGCTGGAAGCCAGCAAGATCCTGAAAAGGAGGAGGCAGTCCGAGAAGCCCTGCTGGCCGCAACTCTGGAAAGTTATTTATTACGGGAATTGTCTGCACCTGACGTGGGATTAGCATTTGTGCGAAAGGTATTCCCACTGCACACGTGCGGTAATTAGTTCTCTCTTTGATCAGGGTAGCTGGCCACAGGGCCGTCACCGAGTGCACTTGACAGGTGACACGCCAACGCCAAGGATCAGTGGGTAGAAAAGCCTTGCAGTTGGAGCTCCTGGTCCACTTCCCAGGTCCACCAAACCGATCCTGCACATCTGTGTGAGGGCTTTCTTCAGCCAGACGGGGCTCAGATCACTGGAGGGAATGTACCCCTGTTGGGGACCCCTCCAGCCACGCCACCCAACCCAGCTTGCTCTGTGGAGTTCCCAGGCGAGATTTCTATCGAAGGAAATAGCAGCTGCGCCACTACTGTGAGAGGGTGAGGTCCGAGCCCAGGGACTGCAAAGGGAATGAATTTGCCCCTTTTCTTAGACCCCAGGGAAGCCTTAGACCTATGTTTATGACATCGTACTTGACTTTACTATGAGTTTATTTTAGAAACCTCTGAGGCTCTGGCCCCTCTATTTCTGTGGCTGTGTGGTACAGAGAGTGAACAGGAAGTTGGAAACTCGAAGGCTGCTCCACACTGCCAGGCAGGTCACAGTCGGGCCTCAGGGCTGTGCGCTACCATCCAAGGTAGAGCCAAGCATGAGACCTTCCTTCCTGTCATTATCCCTGATCACTACCGTGCAACATCCACCACCCACTCACACATCATGTACTCCGTAGTGGTGCAGTAAGTCACCGGATAAGACCTCAAGTCCACAGAAGGCTGCGTGTGGGATCTGTGGAAACAGGATGCATTGGGCATCTAAGCAGTCTGGTATCCAGGGAAGGTCCCAGAACCAACTCCCTACAGACGCCACTCAAGGACAAAAATGTAAACCATGGCAGCTGGAGAAACCGAGAAAGATTCATGTATTTCCTAACAATCTGAGAGAAAAAACTAAAAGCAGGGTTGGTGCTGGCCTACCTACCATGCATCAAGGTTTTGGGTTCCTTCTCCAGAAACGCCAAGCAGGAAGGAAGAGAGGGAGATCAGAAAGGAGGGAAGGAAGGAAGGAAGGAAGGAAGGAAGGAAGGAAGGGAGGAGGAAGGAAGGAAGGAAGGAAGAAGGAAGGAAGGAAAAAAGAAACAAAGAAAGAAGGAAAGAAGGAAAAAGACCCATTCAAGGCACTATATCTATCTACTGATTCCAAGGAGAGATATTTACATTTTTATTTTATGAAAAAATAAAATTTCGTAACAAAATAATAAGAGACTGACAATCCCCTTCCCCTTCGAGGCCCACCGGCCTCACACAGCGTGGTTCGGGCTTACAAAGTGAGCCAGTAAGACTGCAGAGACACAGGAAGAAGCGCCTGCTCTCACTGGGTCAATAGCTGTGCCTTCCTTTGCCATCACACCTCTCTATTTATTTTCTGTGAAAACGCTCAATTTCTCTGCAACATAGAATGTGGGGAAAACACAGCTGAGTTCTTCATGACCTTCACGCCAGAAGCGCCCTGGTTTTCTAGTTATCTGGAAACTCCACAAGGGGACAGGAATATACCCCCACGAATCAAAAAACTGCTGCATACTTCACACTACTACTTATTTTTCTCACCCACAGAGGGAGAACTTGCATTGATTTCATTCCAGTTATCCAAAGGTCAGCCAGAGAGCCAGAAAGATCCTACACAACACCAGGTGCAACCAGGGCAGTGCCTCACTCTGTCGTTGATCTTCTGCATGGCTCTGACGGGTCTCATTTCAAACAGGAAGTAGGAGTCCTGAGTTTTAAAAGGTACTGGATCACGTATCTACAGACAACAGTCCGAAGCCACTTTCCTGAAAATAAAAGGGCTCAGCATCCCGCAGAAGAACAAACACAGTGCAGGTACCTCCTTTAATACATGCCGTGGACCGGGGCACCTGACTCATAATCCAAGCTGTACAAATAAGTGCTGGCTGCAAGGGTGGAGGGAGCCTGGGTGGATCGACAGAGAGGAGGACAGACAGGCTGGGTGTTCCGATCTGGATAGAGTCTCAGTGTGTTCCCAGGAGACCATGTGCTGGAGAGTGGGTCCCCAGCATATCATGCTGGGAGGTGCAGGGACCGTGAAGAGGTGCAGCCTCGCGGCAGTTTTAGCAGGTCAGGAGGGTACTCTGCCCTCCAATCTGGCCCACACGCCCTCACTTCTGGTCGCACCATATGACCTCTACCTGTCGCACTGCGACACCATCTTCCATAAGGCCCACACCAGAACTGAGCAGAGGCTAGCAACACATTCGCAGACCTCCACAACTGGGAGCTCAGTAAACCTTTCTGCTTTATGAAGCACCCAGCCTCAGCTATATTGTTCCAGCAATGGAAAACTGACTAACACACTTGCCTGTCTTAGACAGAGGGGAGCAATGCCTTGACCAAAACACGAACCTCCACCCTGCTGTGAGTCTAGCCTCAGAAGCCAAATGTGGAAACCAGCATGTGCATGAGGAAACATTATACTGGAAATAGCTTCATGAAGCACATGGTACCATATGTAAAATGGGTACTGCAGGTAAAATGGGTACCATATGTAAAATGTTGGATGGCATTTTGACAAGCACTGCAACACAGATGAGACCTGGAGAACATAATGCGTAGAACTAAGCTGGACCCTCAGGGACAAGTATTGCATGTTTCCACTTAGATGTGGTACGTGGAACAGGCAGAGATGGAGAAATGAAGAAGGATATAGGGCTGAAGGAGAGAGGGGCAATGAGTTGATTAACGGATACAGAGCTCAGGCGAGATGATAAAAGTTAGGTTAATAGTAATGATGACCACACAGCACTGTGAATGCATGTACTGCCCATAGTTGTACGCGAACCAACACATGTTCTGTGAATCTTATCACAATCAAAGAGAAAGGGATACGTGACTGGACCTGAAAGGACCTGAAAGTTTTAGCAATCGCTGGTAATCTCTGCCCTGCCACAGAAACAAACACCCAAGGGTTCCGACCTTCCTGACAACCAACAACCAGAGTAGGTGAGAAACCCCAAGAATGAGAAGCCCCACCATTCCCAGGAGCTGAGATGGGACACTGCTTCTCTAAAGTGCTGGGGGAAGGGTCAGCGCCTCGGGCTGCTCGTAGAGTAGACTTCAGCAACCGCAAGAAGTGGAAGATTACTGCATGAAATGCAGCGACAGAAACAGAGACTGGGGCTGGGAACACAAACCAATGACAGCACCACGTATGGGATTTTAACGATGTTGAAAGCAATGAGAAACAAAAACACATGCATTACGAGGTGTAGGAAGGGGCACCCACAATCCCCGCTCCTGGGGAGGCTGGTGCAGGAGAAGTGCAAGTTCAAGGTTACCTTGGGCAACTTAGGAAGACCCTGTCTCAAAACAAACAAACAAAAACTAAAAATAAAAAGACCTGAAAGGGTTGGGGGTGCATATCACAAGGCTCCCTGGGTTCAACCTCCTTTACTACAAAAACTATAGAAAAACACTGAAACCCCAAAGATGGCGTGTGTTGCATGGGCATTTGGTTTGCTGATCGGATTCGCCTCCCTGACCAGCCGTAGGCAGGACGGAACATCCCCTCTTCCGGTGCATCCCTTCTCCAGGTTGCCGTCAGGGGACACAGGGGCCCCCTGTGGCAGCCAAGCAGGGAGGGTAGAGCTTGGCTCCTCTCTGCCCCGGGGCCCACAGTCCCAATGAGGGGGGCAAAGTGCATGCCAAATCACTAACGTGGATCAACAATGTTAGAGTCAGCCAGAGAGATAGCTTGAACTGGCCAGAGCAGGAAGAACAGTACAGGAGGGCTGGAGCATGCAGCGGTGTGACCAAAACCTTCCCTGATGGCAGGTAGCCTTGACGGCAGGTACCCTTGACAGTACCCTGACACTGACAAGCGAGGGCTCTGGGGCTGGGGTGCAGCTCCGCATAGCCACCCCCTCCCCGCCAGAACACCCACATTCCACTGTGACTTGGGGGCAGCCTTGAGTCCTGAGGAAGGGCCCAGCCCAAGGGTGTCAGTCTCTCCCCCAGCCCCTGTGGGATGTGACAACCAGCTGCATCTGTTCATGCCTCCTTCCAGTCGTCTGAGCACCGGCAGGAGCTGCTCTCAGTGAGATGAAGGCCAAGCTTAAAGAGCAAACACAGCAGCAGCCAGCAGAAGCTCCAGACCTACATCCCGAATATTCTCAAATCGCTCAAACTCATTACAAAAACTTAAGATGTTTCAAATGCAGTTATTTTATTTTCTTATCAGTGCTGGGAATCCAACCCAGGGTTTTGTGTGTGCTAGGCAAGCACTCTACCAAAGAGCTTCACCCTACCTTTCAAATGTTTTTAAAAATTAAACTTTGAACATATGGCTGTCCTTCTGTATCTGTGATAGCCCAAGTCTAGCTGCCACCAAAATCCAAAGATTTTAGTTTATAAAGTCCCTTATATAAACAAGGACAGTATTTGCATATGATCTACACACATCCTCCATATATGTCACAGCATCCGTAGGTGACTTATGATTCAATCTAAGTGCTGTGTAAATCATTCCAGTACTGCACTGTATTGTTTGGGGAATAATGACAACAAAAAACCTTATACCCATGGAGTACAGGTGCCACTTCCTTTTTCTGAATATTTTCAATCTATGATTGGCTGAATCCATGAGATATGGAACTTATGGACAAAGAGGGCCAAATGTATGTGTATTTACTTCAAGGAGAAGAACACACAAAATGCATTTCCTTAAAGACAAAAATAAAAACAAAAAACCTGTTAAATGGAGGAGTTGCGGGATGTGGTACTGCACGCCTATAGTCCCAGTAAGGTACTCTGGGAGGCTGAGGCAGGAAGATCATAATTTTGAGCCCAGCCCAGGCAACTCAGTGACTTAGCAAGACTTTGTCTCAAAGGCTGCAAATGTAGCTCAGTGCAAAAACCCTGGGCTTGACCTCCAAATATAGAGGAGAGATGGGCACCAAAAAATCCTGAGTTCAAATGTAAAACTATTTCTAACTCCCTGATATTTTGTTCAAATAAGATAAGGTCTGGATATTTTAGTATGACTATTCATTTTGAATTTTCTTTTCTTCAAAAAAACCAGAAACTGTGAAAAGGTACAGTGATACAAACCCAAAAGGTGGTCATATAAAATTATGTAAGTTGTATAAAATCATACAAATGATTCCTTCTCAGCTTTTATAGAATTTGGCGTAATTTTAAGACTTGTAAAAAGCTGCAGACGTAGTAAGTATGTAGTTCCACCTAACTACCACCTGGCTTCCGCTGAGGCTAACATTTCACATAAACACAGCAATTAGCAACCTGAAGACATCAACACCCACCCCCAAAGAACCATTTAAGGAAGCTAAAGACCTCACTCAAATGTCACTGCTCTCTCTTTCACTCCTGTTTCTCTCCCAGGACCCACACACAGCACTCAGGTCATTTCCATCTTCCCTGACCAGTAAGGACTCACAGGCCCAGGGCTATGGGAGGTTATTTTGCTGAATGCCTCTCAGTTTGAGGTTTTCTGGTCCCTTTTGTGATGAATAAATATTTTAGAACAGACCACCCTGAGCCTCTTCTAATATTATACAATGATTCTGAAGTGTTTTGGCCGCAGAAACGAACATATGTCTAGCAATACTGTTTCAACGGTTAGCTCTCATGTTAGCCTTTTTCCAAAGGAAAGCTCCCAAGAAGAAATCCTTTTAAATGCCATCTTAAAAAAGAAGCTGTGAGTTCCATCGCAGAGGAAGCAAGGGTGACCCTTAAAATGTCAGGGGGTTTGTATGCGAGAGGCATCCAGGCGGCGCCAGTTGCAAGGGGAAGGGTCAAACCGGGCTGCAACCTGGCTATAACCCCAGGATGTCCCTAGTCAGCCCTGGCTCTTGGATCAATTTTATCCTGACTGTAAACAAAAGCTCTCTTGGAGTATCTATTTTATTTTATTTTATTTTATTTT
>NW_004955499.1:7772579-7788404 GCF_000276665.1 Chinchilla lanigera | reverse complement strand
AACTCACGACCTTGCGCTTGCCAGGCAGGCACTTTGCCGCTGAGCTAAATCCCCAGCCCCTGGAGTATCTATTTTAAAAGGCTACTGTAAAATAAGCTGATGGCAACGACTGCTGCCAATAAACACATGAAAAGGGAAACGTGGTTTCTGTGGACCCCAAACTCCTCAAAAACAATAAAGGCCATTCATTTTTTTAAAAAGGAGATATAATCGGGGGCTGGGGATTTAGCTCAGTGGTGTAAGCGCCTGCCTGGCAAGCGCAAGGTCGTGAGTTCAATCCTGGGTACCGGAACAACAACAAAAAAAGATACAATCAACTTTGTAAGAAAAAAATCAACAGGAGGAGAATTAATGAATACACACATTGTAAAACCCTAACACTCACCCTAAGTTTTAACTGTAACTCCTAAACCTTATCCCAAATCCCCAAGAACTACACTGACCTCCAAGAACTGCTGTCTGAGCAGAAGGAAGGAAGGAAGGAAGGAAGGAAGGAAGGAAGGGGAGGAGGGAGGAAGGAGGAAGGAAGGGAAGGAGGGAGGGAGGAAAGAAGGAAGGGGAGGAGAGAGGAAGGGAGAGAAGGAAGAAAGGAAGGAAAGGAGGGAGGGAGGGAGGAAGGAAGGAAGGAAGGAAGGAAGGAAGGAAGGGAGGAAGGACAAGGTCAAGCCATAGAAGGAGGCCCCCAGGTGCTCTCGGTATGTGGCCTACTTTAGCACACCTGAATAAAGAAAATGTCCAAGATATGGTATCGCAAAGCTTAAAAATAGATGCAAATTTCCCCAGTACCACCACCAAAAAAAAAAAGATGCAATTTTCTCAAATACAAATGAATAGATAGATGTACAGTCTTAAAGAAACACAAAGTGCTTGGATACACAGTCTGTATTCCAAGGGTTCAAGCAAACACATCTTTCTCATGGATCTGAGCCACAGGCCACATCCAGTTTCCCAGGGAAGTGTGGGTTCATTAAACGCCATGTTGCACCACAGAGTCCGGGTGCTGGACTAAGTTAATCAGTGATCAACTTGGCGTAGTAGGTTCAGGGGGGAAGTAAAGCACACAGCACCTGGAGTGGGTTCCTCTATCCTCCTGGCAAAGATAAGCTAACTCTTGACCCCTGGCCCCTGGGAATGGGGCCTGATTTGGAAACAGTCTTTGCAGGTGGAAAATGAGGTCTAGGTTAGGGTGAGTCCTGGGTCTAATGACTAAGACTTTATAGGAGAAAGAACAGATTCACAAGGCTACATGAGGACAGAGAGCAGGGTGGTGTGGCCACAAGCCAGGGGATACCTACTGCCACCAGGAAGGATCTGCCCCAGAGGTTGCAGCGGGAACCTCTAGCCTCCAGCACTGTGGGAGAACGCGCACACACAAACACACACAGTGAGATCCTAAGAAGCATAGCAATTATTTGTCCAAAGTTCAGCCGCAACACAGGAGGGACACACCATCAGTAACAGCACCCAGCTCCGCCCCTGATCACTACTTTGTCCTGCCAGACAGCTCCCTGCAAAGTCCCTGTGTCCTGGGCTGGTCACAGCACAGGGAAATGTCATTTGGCCTGGTGCAAAATCCAAGGGGTGCTGCAGAAACCTCCCTCATCCAAGAAAACAATATTGTGATACAAGGCTTTAAACAGTCCAAATGAATACAAAATAACGCATGATGAACATTGTATCAAGATACTAGAGATACCAGGCAATGTTGTGTCCAGCCATTCTGGAGCCTGAGGCAAAAGGGAAACGGAAATACAGGGCCTGTCTTCACCTACAATGCATACTTTGTTCCTTCTGGAATTTCCTGCATTCATTTTCATTTCTAAATATTGCATTAAAATGTTACTCTTTCGGCCAAAGGTAGAGCAAAACAGCCCATATGTCCAGCAAATGGACAGACAAAGGGTGGTATAGACATAGAACTATTCCATACAGGGCAATCAAAAAGGCAAAAAAAAGCTTCTCACACATACAGCATGAACAAGCCCCAAGGCGCTCAGGGAAAGATGCCAGCCAGCAAGGGACAGGTCCCATAGGCGTCCACTGCTCCCGTGAATACCCAAGTAGACAAACACGCAAAGGTAGAAAGTAGACACAAACAGGGAGAGACTCGTGAAGGCCACATGAACGTGGAGGTGAGGCTGGAGTGACACAGCCACAAGCCAAGGGATGCACAGAGCCACCCGGGGTCAAAGACAGGCATGCATGGGTTCTCCCTGGGAGCCCCCAGAAAGGATGGACCCTGCTGCCACCTTGATTTTGAACTTCTGCCCCCATCAATGGTGAGAGAATCATTTCTATTGTGGTAAGCTCCACACTGTGGCAGTCTGATACACAGGAAGGAAGAAGGTGGGGGAACCATAGACAAGAACATAGTGAAGTATTCTGTGTACTTTTGACCAGCTCTGACAATGTCCATATTAATAAGCAAAGAGTATGTGTTAGGGTCTAGTAAATAAGCATCTGAACGACACATGTGCTATCTCCCCGCATCTTTTTTTTGTTTTGTTTTTTTCCGCTACCGGGAATCGAACTCACCACCTCACGCTTGCGAGGCAGGTGCTGTGCCGCTGAGCTAAATCCCCAGCCCCTCTCCCCGCATCTTTAGACAATGTAAACTTTCAAAAGATTAACAAAAGCACTGGAACCTATTCACTAAAGCTGCCAATGCAAACTGACTGAAGGGGAGCAATCACTTGATTGAGTTTCTAGAAATAAATCTTAAATTCATAACCTCCTCTCTGTGTGTGTATGTGCCGCAGCAGGTCAATTCTATTTCAAACTGAAGGACACGTGTGCATCTGGATGAGAATAAGGAATTCGTTCTTTTATGGCTCACTCCAGGAACACTTAGCTGGAACCGGAAGTGACGGCATGGACCAGTTTAAACTCCGCCTTTTCCTCCAGTCGCCACTGACGGCTGCATTAGGTCCCCACTGGGAAGCCGGGAAGAGCGGGTGAACTGTATGCACGAAGCACTTTGCTTGCACGAAGCACTTTGCTTATAAAGACCTCATTAATGCAATGCGGGCCAAGTCCAAGGATACAGCTGTACCATGCAAGATCACGCTGAAAACTATTACGAAAGCACTTTCTAAACATTAACTTCCAGTTCTGAAGCAATAATGACGTACTGGCCGGGAACGGGAAGTCTGAAGGGCCTCCTAGGGTCAGCATCCTTCTGGAGAAACACCGGGAGAGTCTCAGCCTCTGCAGTGCTAAGACTGCAAGAGCTGTATGTGTTTGACGCGCAGCCCCGCCCCGACCCTGCTGGCCCTCCTCTTGTGAACATGTCCAAGTTTCTTGGTCAGTTTCTTTAGCAAAGGCTGGGCCTAATCCTCATAATGCCTCTTTGGGGAACATTCTGCTCCAGCTTCATCTATGCGGTGCTGGAAAGAAATGAATGAAGTCCGAAGGGCCTCCTAGGGTCAGCATCCTTCTGGAGAAACACCGGGAGAGTCTAAGTCAGAAAGCCAGGAACAGGATGTGGCTGGGCTGGCTCCACCAGCTTAAGGATTTGTCACTCCTGCTACATGCAGTGGGCATCCTTTGATCTGATCCTCACTGTTCCAACGTCCTTTCAAAGTCTGGACGCCTACACAACTGACCAGGGCAAGATCTGGGTCCTCTCCAAGGAGATATCTGGTAGATAACCTTTTCCGAAACACCCCAGGACAGAGTTAAATCTGACAGCACTTGCAACATTTGGTGCTGGTAACTCTCTGTCCTGTGCATTGTAGGAGGTCGAGTAATATCTCCAGACTTCACCCACTAGATGCCCGGTTATGACAGGCAGAAGTATCTTTAGACACGGCCAAGTTCATCCTGGGATGTACACTCCCTCCCTCCTAGAGTCCTAGAAAGCTCCTTTGCAGAAAGCCTAAGCTGAGGCTGTTCTGACCAGTCTGGGACAAAGAATGAACTTGGCTTCCTGTTTATCCAAGAAATAAATGTATAGCAAATCATCCACCAGAGACACAAGAAAATAACGTGCAGATAAGCAAGCACGCAAGTTTAATCAGACTCGCTCAGATGGGCTTTGGGGAAGGGAAAATAAGTTGTTTATGAATCATTCCAGCACTGGGTCACACGCGAGAGGAGTCTTTAAAAAATCTGTATCCCAGTTGCGTGCAATTTCTAGCACCACGTCATAGATGTTGCGATCATTTTTTTCATCGTCCTTACTTCTCCAATAGCAACGACCACTGTCACAGTACTAATAACGGCAGTGGTCTAAGGAGAGAGAGGGTTTTTAGCACATATTGAAACCAGGCACGGCTAAGCTCGTGAACCCACTGGAAGCATTCCCCAGTCATTCCTATTGTCAGTTGTTCTGCTTCTTGACGTTCCCCCTGCCAGAGTGGTTGAAGGATACCCCAACTCCAGCAGCCAAAGAAAGAGAAAGGCTCTGCTCTGTGTGCCACGGGTGAGAACACAAGGCTGTAGAATAGCAGGCACTCAAACCACTTGCTCCACCTCTTTCAGGGCAGTGTGGGGGGCGGCGGGTGGGGGGCTGTCCCTCAGCTTGGGGAAACAAAGACTATACAGGGATCATGACACACAGCGCTGCCCAACCAGGAATCCCCAAATGCAGAGGGTTATCCTGGGCTGTGTGAAGGAAACTGATCACCATTATCTTAGCAATTCACTTCCCCCGTGGTTTCATCTACCAGCCTTTTAAGAAGAAAACAGAGCAGGCTTTTGAATCCCTTCCCAGCACACAGAAGGGATCTGGAAAGCCAGTCTAATGACTTTGGTCCCCATCTCCAACTCTATCAGTAATGCACTGATGTAATGGTTAGTCCCTAAAAGTGGTGAGGCGGAACCCTAGACACCTTCTGTTTTCTTCATGCCCCGTCTGACATACCGCCTTGGAGAGGGTTCCCCAAGGTGGCTATGGCGAACCCATGTGCTGCATGTCAGCTCAGCTGCAGCTCCTTGCATCAACTTGTTGTGTAGCTTGAACTGCATTACAGTTTGCTTCAGTTCCCTGCTGAAAACCAATTTACCTGATCTACCTCTTTCCCCCTCTTTGTGGCTTTTCCTTTCCTCCCTGGCACACAAAGTAATCCACACATTCAAGAATATTCAGGGCCACAAAATGAACCGATAAATCGCCTGCAACCGAAGGCAAGTACCCTAATGCCTACCAGGTTTGTGCTTCAAGGAATTCCACATGAAATAAAACCAAGTCCCCTTGGGGGCTTCAGGGTTGCCAGAGAGCTTATTTTTGTGAATGATTTCAATTTAACTCTTGAGTAACTGTTTCATCACCTTGCTGACACATTTCATGGTTTTTGGTCAAAACAGGATGAACACAGTTTTCACTGAATAGAGGCACGGCAGTTTCTTTTATGATTATTATTATTAATACCATCCATTTGGCAGGCTGCCTCAACTTCCTTAGGATGGATGATAAATGCAATGATAATGTGCAGGACCTTTAGAAGAAACAAATGATTCAGTTCCACTATGCCAGGAGCCTTCCGCCTGCCAAAGCCGCCCCTGCATCCTGCCACCGGCGACCCATTTGTGCTCGGGCACAGGGAGACGCTTGTTTTTCTGCAGCTACTAGTTCTACTTCACGCTGTCGACAGAGCCCGATTTCAGCTCGCCGTCTCCCTGTCCCCTCGGCCTGCTCCGGCTTGGGGCCCTTGGAATTCCAATCTCAACACCCAGGGATGAGTGCGTTACTAATCAGGACGCTGAGAACCGGGGTGTCTTCCATAGCGGTGCCCCCTCCCAAGGGGACGAGTTCCTGACGGGCAGGGCGAGCTGCTGGTTAGCATTTTGCAGAATTTCATAATTGCTCGAGAAGAAGTGAAAGTTCCTTTGTGATGATTCCATTCATTGCGTCTGTCTCGCCAGATGTTCTCAAGCCCGGCTGGCAAAGGAGAAGACTTCTAAAGATGTTTTCTAAATGCCCTGGCGCGTTAAATAAACAAACCCGGAAGTGCCCTGGACACATCCGTGTAAGTGATCCACATTGTTGATGGAAAAGAAACATGTTTCCCTAAGTTCCTAAACTCATCTGAGAGCAAACCTGCAGAGGTGGGGTGAGTTTTTGGTTTCTCTCCTTTGAAATAAAGCTTTTAGGCCAAAGCACAGAAGTGCAACTTCCTTTTCTCATACTTGATTTAAACTGGAGGGGACAGCCCAGGAGGCACGTGGCAGCTGTTGGGTGCCTGGCCATGATGACCCATGATGTGGCATGACCAGGCTGTGGGCCTGCGTGGGGCATGGATGTCCCGTGCAAACTCCCAGATGTCCCGTGCAAACTCCCAGCTCTTCCTCTGCAAAGTGGGCCTGCAGCTTGTCTGCTTCCGGTCTCAGGATCTTGTAGCTTTGCAAGTGTAAAGCAGTTTCTCAGCCAAGGCATGTCTGGGATTGCCCTGTGCAGTATCCAGGAGGGCTGCATGAGATGCCAACAGCACCCTGTCACCTCATGACCCTTTGCATGCTGAGTGTCTCTCAAAGGCGCGTGAGTGAGCCTGGTCCCTGGCAGTGGGAAGGCTTTCGGCCACTGGGGACGCAGCCTAAAGAGGGACCCGGGGCCACAGCCACTCATCTTTCTTGTTTGCCGGGGCCATGAGGTATGCAGCTCACTCCAGCACACACTGCCATCATGGCCGCTTGCCACAGACCCGAGGTCACAAGCCAAGCAGCCATGCGATGACACCTCTGTGGCCATGGGCCACGTGAAACCTTCTCTCGCTGTAGGTGGACTGTCTCAGTTACAGAAGCAGACACATATGTCACCCCATTGAGACTGCCCTAGATCTCTCCAAACACTGATGCCCAGTGGGGTATGTATGAGAGAGACAGCAAAGTGCCACTTTCGATGATCACCTTCCAAAGGGATTAGGTAGCACCTTGGGTTCTGACACCTCCAAAAGTAAAGCCCAGGTGAGCCCAGCTCTCCAAACAGCCCAGTGTGGACTTAGCGTTCTCACTCTATCCAGTGAAGGGAGCCACTGGCTGCATGTAGGTAAAATTCAAACATGAGCCGGATGTGGTTCCGCACACCTGTCATCCCAGCACTCAGGAGGCCGAGGCAGGAGGATCGTTTCGAGATCAAGGGCAGCCTGTACTACAGAGTGAGACTCTGTCTCAAAGAAAAAAAAAACTTCAAAATTCAGCCCCTCAGTCACACGAGCCACAGGCCTGGTGCTCCAAAGTCACCCACAGCCGGTGGCTGTTCCCAAGGACAGCATGGATACAAAATAGTTCCATCCTCCCAGGGCATTCCCAGAGGTGCTGCTCTGTGCAGCCAAAGCTTCTGTCCATTTCCAACACCCACCAGATTCTCCAAGCTGACAATTATAAGAACTATAATAATAATAATAAAAGAACAGGAAGTGAAGCACTGGCAGTGTAACTCCGTGGTAGACCCCTTGCCTGGATCCCTAGCACTGCTAAGGAAAAAGAAGTCAGGAGAGAAGGTATCTGCTCCGAACTATCAAGCAATTAATGAAAAATGAAGCATCAGCCTGGAAATACGGAGACCAGTGCAAAATGATGACACCCACATGAATTAGTCACGTACCCACAATATCTGGACCTGTGTAACTGGCCTGCGTCATCTAATCCCATCAATGTCTTCCAGTGGTACAGTCCCAGCTCTGCTCTCTTCTCCAGCGTCCAGGACTGAAGGGAACGTGCTCCTGGATGTCACTCCATTCTCAACAGCCAACACACGGAGCCACACAGCCCCAGTCTGATTCCACAACCACACGGAGTGCATTCGTGCACGGTTCTTCATTGTGACCCACTTACTGACCCTCTTTTAGACAGCTAAGCACCTTGTGAAACCAACCTAGTACCTTCTAACCACAGAAGAGCTCCAATATGTGATACTTCAAAGCAGAAAAGGACCGAAGATGGAAACATATTTAAAATCATAATCCTTCATTTAAAAAAAATTTTTTTTTTGAGACAGGGTCTCGCTACGTAGTTCAGGCTGGCCTTCAACTCAGTATTAGCCCAGGCTGGCCTCGAACCTGCAGAGACTTTTGCGCCTCAGCCTCCCGAGTGCTGGGATGACGGGGTGCACACTCATGCCTGACTAAAAAAAAAATGTGCTTTCATCTTAAAAATCCCTCTGTATGATTTCAACAGTTAAAGGCTCACTGGGTTCACTGATCCGTATTAATCTTGGTTATATCAATCTTTTAGGAAGATTATCCCACTTCATTTAAAGGCAACATATGTCCATAGTGACAGGAGACTTTTTTTTTTCAGATTGGCTTAAAAATAGTACAAAATTCGTACGTAGTGGTCTAAAAGAATGACAGCTGAAAAAAAAAAACAATGACAGCTGAGGGGTTTCTACATTATATTTTAATGTTTATTTGACTGTAACATATACATTACCTTCCTGCTCTCAATGAGAATAGAACACAAATAATCTGTGCTTAACTACACAAAACGGTAGATCCACATAGCACGCGGTTCCGTGTACTTGCAGTAGGCAGAGGCCCGGTGCAGGCTGCACAGGCTGCCTCAGGCAGGGAGCGGTACAGACTGGCTGGTGGAGGTGGTAGGGCTTTTGGGTGGGGGGTGCCTAGAAACACCTGAACACAGGTAGGCCACGGCAATGGCTGCATAGTACAGCAGATATGCTAAAAGGCGCTGGCTAGGCGGCTTCACGGGGTGACAGGATGGTGTGTGTTTGGTTTTGTTTGTTTGTTTGTTTTGGTACCAGGAATCGAATTCATGACCTCAGGTTTGCCAGACAAGCGCCTATGCCACTGAGCTATACCCCCGGCCCTAGGATGGTGTGTGGACTCTATTTAAACAATTCTTTGATGAAGCTGGCTCCGCCCACACCGCACTGGGCACAAATTGTAAATGAACTAATGCTCAACTTCTTCTTCTCTAATTTTAGAACAATGGAGTCAGGACCAGTCCACTCCTATCGGAGAAGGGATAGGAGATGGGTGGTGGAGCCATTGCTTTCCTCCCAGGGTCACAAATGGGTCACAGAGGGCAGGTGATGACTCTGTAGCAGTCACCCGTGCTCCTTTCTGACATAAAGTCTCTCCCTCCAGAAGTTGGGGAGGTAAGCCACCAAACACAGCTTCTTCTGCCCAGGCTTCAATTGGGCAGATTCTGCGGTGTACTCTGGCCTCCCAGCTCGAAGTGCCAGAAAATCCATGCATTTTTTTGTGCACTCCAAAATGCATCAAGTTAGCAACTATTCTCCAAATCCTCCTGGCCCAATATACCTGCTACCCGCACCACACACCTTCCAGACAAATGGCGGTGCCCACACTGAACGCTACAGGTTGTGTTTAATAACACGCCCAGTATGACAGGCACCCTCCATCTCCCAGGTCTCCTCTTTCTCCCAGCACAGGGTTGGGGTGTGGAGACTATCTGAAACACCCAGAGATTCCTGAGGACTTGCTGACATTCTTGGGGCATGGAGTACCCTGGGCTGGTCACATGCATTCCTCCACCTGAGCAGTCCTTTTCTCAAAGGGAGGCCGGTGCCATTCTGTGAACGCCGGCATCAGGAGCAAACCAGAAAAGACACATGGCAGAAAACATACCCGATACCTCGATGTGTACCGTGGCCAACTAGGTCGTGCCAGCCCTTACTAGCCTCTGCCCAGAGATGCTTTATTCATGGATCAAGCGTTCGCTCACCACAGCTGCAGAGCTTTGAGGCCTCCAGAGCCATAAATCCATCTGTTCTCTGCTTATCTGAATTTCATACAAGATTAATATTCCGCTGCCGTTCAGTGACAAAGACAAACAGCCGCCTAGCGCGAAACGACGGCAGTCTGTGTAAATAAACACTTCGTAAAGAACCTGGCTGAAAGGTGACACGTGTGGCTGAAATCTACTGTTTGGGAGAAACATATATTTTGCAAAGCAACCACTGTGTGGTTATACGTGGAACAAAAAAAGTCTTTAAAGTGGATGTAAAAAATCTGAAGGTCACTGAACACCTTCCCTTCATCACTGTCAAATGCTCTGCCTCTAAAAGGAGGTTTTAAAGCAAAAAATATCCACGAAAGCAGCCCATAATGCAATTAATTTAAAAAGAAACTGTAAATGAATACCCGAGCTGTACTGAAAGCTAATCAGCAACGTAAAATGAAGATTAAAGGCACCCTAGTGCATAAGCTAGAAAGTCCTGCTGTGAGGGCTCGCCTTACAAATTCAGGCACCTCCTCAGCTTTACAGAAGGAAAGGGAGAGGGCCTAGCTGGGTTTGACATGACAGGAAGAGAGATGTGCATGTTAGAGGACTTAAAACGCAAACTCTGAGAGAAGGTAAATTGCTACAGATAATACAGACTTGGCGACTGGTTTTTAATTATTTCAATCAGCTCCATACCTGTTCTACAGCCTCAGCCAAGAACCAAATAAAGTAAAATGTGGCAACTCCAGGAAATAACATCCCAGATCCCTGCTCTGGGCCTGAAAGCAGGCCCTATTCAATAAAAGAACCATGAGTCAAGATCACTCTGTCGTCCTGCTCTTACTCTGCACCAAAACACAAACAAATCCCTTTTAACTGTCCCATGTAAATGCGGTCCTAAGCAAATCTGAGCTGAAAGATACCGCTGGCCCACGGTACACTTCAGTTCCGTAGGGACTGACTTATGTGGTAACACTGGCTCCGTATCAAATCCAAATATAGAGCAGTGATTCCGACAGACACCACATTGTGGAATAATCAAGGATCCTTTCAAATTAAGATAAAACATCATCATGCCTATCCTAGAGCGTCCCCAAAGTTTATACACATGGAGCGGAAGTTTATACTTTTGCAGGAAAGTAAAAGTGACAGGCTGGAAAGATCAGAGTCTAACTGGGGACAGAATGAAGACAGCCAGGGGTCGCTAGGTGTCTTTCTAGAGGGTCACGGGCCAAAGCTCCGGGGGCGTGGGGAGACGGTGAGGATGGGATCTCAACGCGAGACCATGGTGGGAAGTGGGCTGCTCTGGGGCACCATTCCACATGCTTCTGCAGCTGCTTTTAATATTGCTCCTGCTGCTCTTCTGGACAGAAGTTGAAGGGGACAGAAGGAAGAAGGACCTACCTCAGGACAGTAGGTCCTGCAACAGCAGAGTCCTTGGGGAAGGGACCCTGCTCTGCACTTTTCTGGGCAGGTACCACACACCACCTGGAATGGCTCTCTGTGTGCACAGGGTGGTCACACTCCAGACATCAAAGACCCAACTTCGCAATCGTTCTTTGTCCACCTGACTTGATTATAACGGGCAACAGTGATCCCAGCACTCAGAGGAGACAAAGAGGAGAACCGTAAGTTCAAGCCCCGCCTGGGCAACTTAGTGACAGCCTGTCGCAAAAACCAGAAAGGGCTGGGCTGTAGCTCAGTGTGCAGGCCCTGGGCTCAAGCCCCAGGAATGCTGGAGAAGAAGGAATCTGCTGCGATGGTTAATCTTGCCTGTCAGCTTGACTGAACTGAGAGACACATAGGGAATTAGTAAAGCACGCTCCTAGGTATGTTTGTGAGGATGCTTCCAAGGTGACTGGCAGGTGGGACATCAAGCTCGGGGGAGACCTGCCCAGAACGAGGGTGGCACCATCCAGTAAGGTGGTAGAAAAGTGCCCAGCAGCACACGCAAGCTTGACTCTTGAGCGGGAGCATCTTCACCTACTGCCACGGCCAGTGGACTGCAAACTCCAATTCCTTCTGCTTTCCACAGGGCTCACACCAGCAACTTCAGGGAGCTTCCAGGCCTCCAGCGTCAGCCTGGGGCCTCAAGTTCTTTGGCTGCATCTTGCTGGACTGAGCCACCCCTAGATTCTCTGGCTCTCCAGCCTACAGGCAGGTATCACCAGCCTCTCTGACGCTGTAAGCCAATCTCACGAAGCCCCTTCATAATTGCACACACATTCTATTGGTTCTGTTCTTCTAGAGAACCCCAACACAAGAGCTAAACAGACACTGTCAAAAGACATGAAAATGTCCAACAAGTAGAGGTAGAAACGCTCAGCATCACCGATCATCGGGGAAATACAAACACAATCTACCCCGAGGTATCACCCCAATCTAGTAAGAATGGCCATATCAAACAAACTAAAGATAACAAATGCTGGCGAGGAGGAGATAGAGAAGGCTGCACACTGTCGGTGGGAGTGTTGGTTGGTATGGCCTTTATGGAAAACGGTATGGTGGGTCCTCAAACATAAATGAGTAAAAGTAGAATTCCATGAGACCCAGCCACCCCACTGCTGGGTACATGCAAAGGAAATGAAGTCACCAGGTCCAAGAGGTACCTGCACTTCCAAGTTCACTGCAGGTTGGGTGTCCATCAACAGACCAATGACAACAATGTGAGACAGACACACAGTGCAGTGGTTCTCAGCCACAAAGAACGGAACCCCGTCATTTGTAGCAACGTGGGCAGAACTGGAGATCATTATGTGAAAGAAGAAAAGCCAGGTGCAGAATGCTAAGGGCCACACGATCACACTCATGCTAGAACCTGAGAAAGTTGACCTCCTGCAATCTGAGACAACAGTGGTTCCCAGAGGCGGAGGAGACCGGGGAAGGGAGAGACAGGGTAGGCTGACCAGTGGTGTACTGAGTGGCAGTCAGAGTGAAGGGAAAGCTGTGGGTGTTACTGCACTCTACTGCTACTAGAAATGACAGTCACACACTCCACATTTCCCAAAGCTGGGAAGAGGAATTTTCAACTTACAGAAGTGTGGAAGTGAAGTGTGTACATGTATCTCAATGTTATATGCCAGCCTGTTAATGTGATTGATATGAACAGTTTTTATGTTCTGTGTATCAGTTAAAAACAAAGTAATTTAAAAAGTCTTTGTGAATAACCCAAGGGCCCATCAGTGGATATATGGATAAAACAAAATGTGGTCTAGACACATAATGGAACACTATTCGGCCTTTAAAAAGACAGTAATCCTGTCCTATTTTAAGCATGGACTTTGAGGATGTTATGCCTAGTGAGATGAGCCAGTCAGAATAGGGCAGGTAAATGGATTCCACTTACAGGCTGCCCCTGGGGTAGTCAAACCCAGAGAGACAAAAAGCAGAGTGGTGGGTGCGCGGGAGGGGAAAACAGGGACTTAAGTGTTCAGGGGGTGCAGTTTCAGTTTTGGAAGATGAAAAAGTGCTGGATGCCATCCTCAGCACAGGAAAAGAAAAAGACAGGAGAGAAGGAAAGAACGCAAAGAGTGAGGGATGGAGGGAGAAAGGGAGGATCATTCTCAAGATGGATGACAGAGATGGGTGAACAATGTGAGTGAACTTAATACCAATAAACTATACCCTTAAAAACAGATAAGATGGTTAAGTTTTATGCTGGACAGGAAGATTATAAGTGCAAGGCCGGCCTGGAATATACAGTGAGACTCTGTCTTAAAAAGCTAAGTATCTGGGGCTGGGGATTTAGTTCAGCGGTACAGCATCTGCCTAGCAAGCACAAGGTCGTGAGTTTGATTCCTAGTACTGGAAAACAAACCAAACCAAAACAAAACAAAACAAATTTCCAAAAAGCTAAGTATCACAATACAAAATAACAACTGTTTGTAACTGCTTTAGGTAAAGGCTACCTCTTTTTTGGGGAACTATTTTCACATTGGGAGTTCCATTAAAAAATTACTAATTGTCAAAGGAGAAATTAAACACTATTTACAACCAAATGAAAATGTAGATAAAACTTACAGGAACCTGTAGGGTACAATGAAAGTAATCCTCAGAGGGAAATTTATAGCAGTGAATTCCCACCTTAGGGAAACAGAAAGAGCACAAATAAACAGTCTTAACGCTGTACCTCAAGGTACTAGCAAAAGAAAGGCAAGTCAAACCCAAGGTCCAAAGAAGACAGGAAATTATAAAGCACAGGACAGAAATTAACACAGTGGAGACTAAAAAAACAATAAAAAGTACCCTATCCAACTTTATCAAGAAAAAGGAATGAAAAAACTGAAATACATGCAATAAGGAATGAAAGGGGCGAAATCATTACAGAACCTGAAGAAATTCAGAAGATCATCAACACCTACTTCAAAAATCTTTACTCTCATAGGATGGAAAACACAGAGGAAATGGACAGATTTCTAGATACATATGAATTACCAAAAATGAATGAAGAAGATATAAAAATCCTGAATAAATCAGTATCTGCAAGTGAAACAGAAAATGTAATTTAAAAACTTGCCAATGAAGAAAAGCCCAGGTCCTGATGGATTCACAGATGAATTCTACAAGAAATTTACAGAACTCTAAATTTAGAGAATTTAGAGAACACCAACACTTCTCAAACTCTTTAATGAAACTGAAAGAAAAGGAATTCTCCCCAACTCATTCCTGGAGGCAAGTATTATCATTATCCTGATTCCAAAACCAAATAAAGACCCAACCAAAAAGGAGAACTACAGGCCAATCTCCCTAATGAATATAGATGCAAAAACTCTCAATAAAATCCTACCAAACAGAATGCAACAAATCATCAAGAAGATTATACACCATAGCAAGTGGAATTAATCTCAGGAATGCAGGGATGATTTAATACATGCAAATCAATTCATGTAATATACCATCTCCATAGAGCCAAAGACAAAAATCACATGATCATCTCCATTGATGCAGAAAAAGCTTTTGATAAAGTCCAACACTCATTCATGATAAAAACCCTACAGAAAATAGGAATAGATGGTCTTTACCTCAATCTGATCAAAGCCATCTGTGACAAACCAATGGCTAACATCATATTAAATGGTCAAAAGTTGAAAGCTTTCACCTTAAAATCAGGAACAAGACAAGGATGTCCACTGTCACCACTTTTATTTAGTGTAGTTCTGGAAATATTAGCCAGAGCAATTAGACAAGAGAGAGAAATAAAATGAATAAGGATAGGAAAGGAAGAAGTGAAATTATCATTATTCGCAGATGACATGATACTCTACATAGAAGACCTCAAGAACTCCACCAAAAGGTTTATGGATTTAATAACCAAATTCAGTAGCACAGCTGGATACAAAGTCAATACTCAAAAATCAATAGCATTCCTGTACTCAAACAGACTGAGAGAGAAATTAGGGAAACCACACCTTTCATAATAGCATCTAAAAAAATGAAATACTTAGGAATTAATCTAACAAAAGAAGTAAAAGATCTATATAGTAAAAATAATAGTACTCTGAAAAACTGAGATTGAAGAGGATTTCAGAAAATGGAAAGATATTCCTTGCTCATAGATAGGAAGAACTAACATTGTGAAAATGGCCATATTCCCAAAATTGTTGTACAGATTCAATGCAATCCCAATTAGAATACTATTAATATACCTCACAGATCTAGAGAAAACATTCCTAAAATTCACCTGGAACCAGAAGAGGCCTAGAATAGCAAAAGCAATCCTGGAAAACAAAGGAAAGGCAGGAGGCATCACAATCCCTGACTTGAAATTATACTACAAAGCTACTGTAATAAAATCAGCATGGTACTGGCAAAAAAACAGACCTGAAGTTCAATGGAACAGATTAGAAGATGCAGACATGACTACAAACACACTCAGCCACCTTATCTTTGACAAAGGGGCCAAACATGTTCACTGGAAGAAAGATAGCCTCTTTAATAAATGGTGTTGGAAAAACTGGCTTCTTACATGCTGAAGATCCAGCCACCCCACTGCTGGTACATGCAAAGGAAATGAAGTCACCAGGTCCAAGAGGCACCTACACTTCCAAGTTCTTTCACCATGCACTAAAGGTCTTTCACCATGCACTAAAGTCAAAATGGATCAAAGACCTAAATATTAAAACAGAAACACTGAATCTACTGGAAGCAAAAGCAGGTAAAAATCTTGAAGACATAGGG
>NW_004955499.1:7759204-7771654 GCF_000276665.1 Chinchilla lanigera | reverse complement strand
ATACATAGAAGGATAGCTGGGATAACTGTACTGCTGATGTCTGGAGGTTTATTGAAAGGAACAGTTAATGCTTAAAATTTTTTTCATATTTTGACCAATTTTGCATGCTTATATCGGGTAATCTGAGCAACTGATTTGAAGATAACAGTATGTAATAAAACAACCATTGGTGAATTCATACCATCTTGTCTAGTGAAACTGTATTGTCTCCAATGTTTTTCTTAACAATTATTTTCTTATTCCCTTTAATGATTTGATCAATCTTCAATTCTTACATCTGGTAATCTGAGCACCTTCGTTGAAGATAATATGTAATATAACAACCACTGTTAATTCCTATCATTTTATTTTGAAACCCTGTATCATTTTTGATGTTCTTGGTTTTGTTTACGTCCTTGATGTTGGTATTTTGCTGTTTTTTTTTTTTACTACTCTCTTTAAAATAAAAATAAATTCAAAAATAAATTCAAAAAAATTACTAATGATTCACTGGATGGGAAATCTGAAGAACTCTGTAATTATTCTAAGCCATTAGATTCAGGACTATTCACTATGAAAAATGTCAAACTATCGAGATTATTTTTTTAAACAGACTATAAATGACATAGAGTTAAACTAAATGGATACCTAAGATATATGCTCAGATAGTCCAAATATCTTTCTTACTATATAGCAAAGCACAATTTCGGTCTATAAAACCAGGTCTGAATGGAATGAATTGGGTACTCCCAAATTCATACTTTGAAGGCCTAGGCCAGCGGTGAGAGAACCTTTTAGAGACTGAGTGTCCAAACTGCAGCCCAATGCTCACTTATTTATTGCAAAGTGCCAACACTGCAGTGAAACTCAAATACTGCGTTTTAGTTTAGAGAAAACAACATGGCCGCTTGGCTCGTGTGCCGACAGAGAGGGCTCTGTATACCCCCTGTGGCACATGTGGCATACGTTCCCGACCACTTCCCTGGGCCCTGTGGTGGTTATCTGGATTCAGGGCTAGTGGAGAGGCAATTAAGGTTAAACGAGGTCACAAGGTGAGGCCCTGGCCCGATAGCCCTGGTGGCCTTCTAATGAGAAGAAGGAGTCACAGCCGATCTCTGCGTCTCCACACACGGGCAAAAATGAAAGGCCATGTGAGGCCACAGCGGGAAGCTGGGAGAAAGAGCTGACCGGGAAAGTGACATTTTCTGGCACTTTGATCTTGAACAACTGGCCTCCAGAAAATGTGAGAAAATAAGTGTCTATTGTTTAAGCCTCCCTGCCTCCGCTCTTTGGTTTTGTCAGAACAGGCTGAGCACACCAATATAATATCCTCATTGTTTCCCAAGTTTACAACTGTACTGAGCGTGAGTTCCGTTTGCGGGTGAAAGTAAATACCAACTCTTCACCCTTGCGGTCCTGATGCAAGAACACAGAGGCCGATGTTTCATAAGTGCAATGCTTTGGGTCTGGACCCCGCTGCCCCTGGGCTGGACCATCTGCGGCGGGCACTGTTCCGCTGCCGAAGAATCCTTAGTAGTACCCTGGTCTCTACTGCTAGTACCGGTGGCAGCCCCCACCGGCAGCTGGGACAATCCAATGTCTCCAAACACTGTCTCCAAACACCGCTGAGGAGGGAAAAATTGAGAACCACTGTCCTATACTTAGAAAGACGTATTTGGGAGCAGCCCAGATTTATACAGAGAGCTGAAAGGAAGCATAAAGAATAACAACATCCTTTCAGCTGAGGAAAGAGCCGGAAACAGTGGGAAAGGTCACAGGAGGCTTTTCCATCACGTTCAAGCTCTTTTGTGCCCGTTCTGCAACCACATTCGGGAGCCATTTTCTTTCTTTTTTGTTTTTTTTGTTTTTTTCCGGTACCGGGAATCAAACTCATAACCTTGCGCTTGCCAGGTAGGCGCTGTGCCACTGAGCTAAATCCCCAGCCCCCTCGGGAGCCATTTTCAAGGATTTAATTCTGACCACATGTGTTAATTCGGGTCCATTAGACTCAGAGTCTTCTTTTTTATTTTAAAGAGAATTAAAAAAAAAAAATAACAAAATAACAAAGACATAGACCAAAACAGTAAAAATGATGCAGGGTTTCAAAACAAAATGATAGGGATTCACAGTGGGTATTACATTACACAATGAAGTTGCTCAGATTACCTGATGTAAGACTGCAAGATTGATCAAACCATAACATGAATAGAAAGGAACCACATGCAGAGGAAGCATTAAACAGAGGGGAAAAGGAGGAACCAACAGCAGGAAAACAACATGACAAGGAGAAGCCAACACATATCAGCTATAACCATTAATGTAAACAGTCTCAATTCACCAATCAAAAGGAGCAGACTGGCAGAGTGGATCTAGACTCAGATGCTATGGGGAAGAAAGCTGTTGGTCCTTCCTTCCACCGTCCCTGGGAAGAGGGCACCCAGTACATCCCTGGCCTCTCAGGTCTGAGAGGAAAGGAAGTAACCAGCAGGCTATTTGGGAGAAAGCAGGTTTCCAGGTAACGCTGCGACATCCAAGCTGTGTGTGTGTGTGTGTGTGTGTGTGTGTGTGTGTGTGTGTGTGTGTTCTGGCCACTGAAGACAAATGTCACTAGAAAGAAAAAAATACTGAATAAATCTGGAGCCACAGGTTGGAAGAGAAGGAGAAAAAATAAAGAGCAAGTCCTTTGGTTGAACAGCACTAATCAGGATGCTATAAAGGGCCATAGTTCTAGAGGCTTGTCCACCTGAATCCTATCTTCAAATCAACAGGCGGGTCCAGAAGGCTCCTTGAGGGTTTGGATAAGATGGATTAACAACCCCCACTCCACCTCCGAGACTGGGTCTGGAGCTTGTTGCATCTCTTCTCCGAGTGTGACCTGCACCCAGGCTGATCTTTGACAGAACGTGTTGGGCCGCTGAGGCCTACAGGAGGCGCTGTTTCACTTCTGTGATCACTTCCAGTTCTGGGATGTGTGCAGGCTCCATGACACCCTTCCTATTATGGTGGAGGCCCCCTTAAAAGATGACTATCTGGGTCAACTGTGCCCTCTGATTTCATGAATAAAAAGAAACTGGCGAGAATAGGACAGAAATCACAGCCTAACAATAAGTCACACACACACCACCACCACCACTACCACCACCACCACCACCCAGACTGCAGCTGAAAGGCAACACAGCATGTATGTGGGGGCTTGTGGAATGGCCCCAGCTCCTTCGCTCTACCACACACGGGTCCTCAAGGCAAAAGAGGCGCCATAGGACAACCTGGAACGGCCCAAGGTGAGAGCACCCTTCTGAAAGGGGATGGATAAACAGCAGTATGCCCACTCTGAGGACACCCACTTTGCATTACAGATAAGCGGACCCCAGACAGACACAAGCACGCGGATGGAGCTCTGGACCTAGGCTGAGTCTACAGTCATTCTTGCAGAGCCATACCCTCCCGGAGTCCATCCTCATCGCCCCTGGAAAGGACAGAATTGGGAGGATGGAGAATACAGTGGCTGCCAGGAGTTAGGGTGGCACTAGGAGGCTTCCTGCACCAACAGGAAGCTTTGGGTCTGAATTGCGGTGGGGTGGCATGCACCCACACACACATGATCACATCACACGCCCAGCCCACATTTACAATTCCTTGTGAGTCTAACGTCATTCCAGAACAGAAAGCTTCAAGCTGTGTGTGATGGCACAACTCTAGTCCCAGCTCCTTGGGAGGCTGAGGCAGGATGATCGAGAGTTCAAGGCCATAGAGTGGAACAGCTCAAGGCTATAGAAGACATAAAGTGCTGATACGTTCGGGTGAACCACACAAACAATATGCTGAGAGGATGATGGCAGACAAACAAGCCACCCTCCTGGGCATGATCCCACGCACATGGAAAGCCCACAGGAAGCAAACCCAGACAGACGGGAGGTAGATGAGTGGTTACCAGGGGCTTGGGAGGCAGGAGTGAATGGGGAGAGACCACTAAGGGCGACGAGTTTCTTTTGGGAGTGATGACATGCTCTGAAATCGATGGTGGTAACACTGCACGACCCTGTGAATATACTAAAGATCACAAAACTGTGCACTTTAAATGGATGAATTATCTACTTTGTGAATTGCACCTCAGTGAAGCTGCTACAGCAACAAAAGAGCCAGGTGCAAACTGCTATAAATTCATCTGATGACGGGTTCTTTCTGTGCCTGAGAACTCCATTATGTATGACATACGTGGAAGCTGGACGTGCACGGAATTTACCTCACCTACTGACATCCTAGCCGTAGCTATTGACCCACAGCGTTTTGGGGCAGGCTGAGAACTGCACACTACATATTGCTAGGGTGGGCCACTATCAAAAATTCAACATTGAAAGTGTGTCTCTGCATGCCAATGCACACCCTCACCAAGGCCAAAAACTGTGAAGCCGAACTGTCATTAAGCCAGGGATTGTCTGCATTAGGACTATGTAGGATTTACTCCTCTTTCTTCTGTCTCGGGGGCTGTAAGAATCACCTCTGATGCTCTTTCAAATGACATCCCATCCCCTACCCTGAGGGGCAGTGTCCCCCAGGTATGTTCAGGAAGATAAAGATGGCGCTGCGATCTAAGTCCCCCTTGGGAACGTGGTAGGTAGGACCAACTGGCTGCTGCTTCACCTATGTTCCCCTACAGTAACTGCTCCCTCGTGCCTGGTTCATCTCTGCTCATGGACTCCCTGGGGGGGTGCACCTCTCCAGTAGCATCAAAATCCTACCCAACCTGCCAGAGCTGCCTTCCCTAGCTGCTCCACCTCCTGCTGATGGAGCCTGTCCCAGAATTTCCACGCCTTTGGGAGGCGCCCATTTCCACCAAGGCCCGGAGTGGTCCCTTTCACACACTTCAGCGGCGCTTTCCCAGAAGGCTCATCCCACATCTCCGTACACTCCACAGTGGTGCATACACAGCAGGTGCAAAGAACAGGCATCCCAGCAGCGGGAGGCTGGAAGGATGCTCGGGATTGTACGTGCTGTTCACTATGCCTCACGACGGCCAACACGTCTACTTCAAAGGGCCCATTCTCTCCAGCTCTCTACTTTGATGACAAACTGCACAGAGCGCAGCCTGAAGAGAGACGCCTGCCAGAGTCCCTCTTACCTGCCTCGCTGCCCAGGGACAGGGCCTGAGCACAGGTTTTACGGGAAACTGGTCAGTGTACAAACAGCTGTATCGCTGTCATTTCCCAGCACATACCCAGAGGAACATAGGAGACAAGACCCAGCCAAACACTTCTTGCTTTGTTTTCTATAAACCAGAAGAAAAACAAATATCTCAAATGTATATGGGAGAGGGCTGGGGATTTAGCTCAGTGGCAAAAGCGCCTGCCTGGCAAGCGCAAGGTCGTGAGTTCGGTTCCTGGTACCGGAGAAAAACCAAAAAAAAAAAAAAAAAATGTATGTGGGAGAAAAAAATCAGAAACTATGCTATGCAGTGGTGCACATATTTTAATAAGTGTTTCTATTCTTTTCTAAAACTCATTTACAGGGCTGGGGATTTAGCTCAGTGGCGCAGCACCTTCCCGGCAAGCACAAGGTCATGAGTTCGATTCCTGGTACCGGAAACAAATAAACAAAATAAATAAATAAAATAAAATTCATTTATGCTCAGTTTTATGAGCTAAATAAAACCCTGTAGGGTTAGGGTGCAGCTGAGTGGCAGAGCATGGGCCTAGCCCTAAGTCTAACCCTAGCCCTAACCCTAAGGCCCTGGTGCCATCCCCAGCCCTGAAGAAAGCACACAGAACCAGGCTTTGAACCTCCGATGAAGGTTCTCAGCATTCTTGGGTTTCTGAGGTTTTGTTTTCAAGGAGGGGTTGAAAAATCCCTATGACATTATGAGCTTGAGAAATCACATTTCTAGCTCGTAAAGTCGACACATCATTTGTTTTTCAGGCACGGAAAAAAATACAACAGGTAGCAGGCTCTTCGTCCTGCAGTAAGAAATCCGCTCGACAATTTCACTTACTCAGAAGCAGGCGTAGGCAAATCCCTTCCTTGGCTCCCACTTCCTGTCTAGATCTCTCTTCTATCTTCCGTTACCTGCAACGGAATAACACAAAAGTAAGTAAGGCAGAACTGTCAACAAGTGCACAGCCCCATGTGTCCTGGCCCCTCTATAGCGGTCCGGTATCTGCATTTAGTAAGTGTGGTCACCCACTGCGTGAGGTCACACTACATGTGACCTTGGGCCACACGTAGGGCAGTGCTCCCATCACATCACAGCACCCAGGGATGTTGAGGCCATTTTCACTTGTGGATGCACATTTTACGATGCTCATGCAGTCACAGAATCACCCAAGGACACGGAGTTCAGAACGCACCCTGTGAGGTGGATTCAGAGAGCGACCCCACGAGGCGGCAGACAGCCGTCTCGGTAGCTTCAAGGCTAACACTCTGTGCAGTGCTACAGCGAGACTCTTCCACATTCCCGCTCAAGAGTCAGCGCCATCTCAGGCTGACCGTGACCACAACATTGCCAGGGGATTCTGAGGAGCAAGCCGCCTTCTCGGCTCTCGGGACCACACCATCTCCTGCGCCACGCTAGAGCACACGGAGCAGAAATGCAGGCACTTCTAGAAGTGAGGGCAACTGAGCAAAATCTCACGCTGCAAAGTCTGCACAAAGACTTGGGGAAGAACTTGCTAGGGGAAGGGCAAGAATGATGAGGTATTAACCAGACGCACAAGGTCATTCAAGGTCAATGGAGACAGTGAGCAGCGGACAGAGAGTTGGCTTTCAACTGGGGCCCTGGGTGGAGCTCCCAAGAACTGCCACAAACCTGAGTCAACGCACAGCCCACGCTGCCATCCTTCCACCACCAGCTGCTTGCACACTGTATATCTGAGTAGAAATAAAGGAGCCAGGCACAGTGATGTGCACCTGCAGGCCCAGCTACCTGAGAGGCCGAGGCAGGAGGATCTCAAGTTGTGAAGCCAACATTGGCAACTTACTGAGACCTCGTCTCAAAATACAGTGGTACGTGGGTTCACCAGCTTAATTCTTTCCCATGATTCTGTTTGCAAACCGAATAGGATGAGAACTGAATGAAACGCAATGGTTAGGTTTAATGCAGACCTGAAGGGAGAATTTGATTTGGTTCTCATCCAGTTCAGTTTGCGACTACAATTGTGGAAAGAATTAAATTCCTGAACCAAGGTAACAGTGTAGAAAAGGAAAGGGCTGGGAATGTAGCTCAGCGGTGGGGCACTTGCTCAGCATACACAGCGCCCTGGGTTCAGTATCCAACAGAGGGAGGGAGGGAGAGAGGAGGGAGGGGGATAGAGAGGAGGGGGGGGGAGAGGGAGGAGGGAGGGGGAGAGGAGGGAGGGCGATGGAGAGGAGGGAGGGAGAGGGAGAGAGGAGTGAAAAAAGAACAGACCTGCAGGCCCCTTTGCTCCTAATTAATGCTAACAAACTAACTCTGGTTAAGTTTCCTCAGTTGTAAAATAAGGACATTAAATTATTTACGAGGTTTCCTCCACATCAAAGCAATGTAAGGGGCTATTTTCCTGCAGACTTCTCTTGTAAATTCTAGAGGCAAATACTTGTTTAGAATTTATGGAAGAATTTGTGGGAAAAAAGAAAGAGAGAAAGAAAGAGAGAGAGAGGAAGGAGGGAAGGAAGGAAGGAAGGAATGGAGACACCCTGAGGGAGAGAGGATGTGCATTTCCCACAGCTGACTGAGTCTAGGACTACCCAAAGGGTGCAATATGTTTCCAGACTGGTTGCAGTGATCAGCACCGCAACTCCAGAGAAATCCAAACTGTGCTATAAGCAAAACAATGTGAAAAATCTCAGCTATGTTCTCAGAAGCCACTAAGCATGACAGCAGAACAGGAGCTTCCTCCAGGTGACTTTTCCTAGCTCAGCGGGCCCTGAATGAACCTGACATGACAGACAGGAGTGGCAGGGGCCACCGCAGTGCCAGGCCAGGGTGTCCTCGGTACAGTTCAAGTTCTCAGTTCAAAGCCCTGTTTCCTATGTTACCAGTATCCAACGGCTCCCATTCGTACTGATACGACGTGTTCAATAACAGACTGTTAAGTCCTCTGAATCACCGGTTCCCAAGCGGCGGTGATTTTGCTCCCCAGGGAACGGACGTGGTTTAGTTGCCAGAACTCGGGAGGAATCCGCTGGCATCTAATGGGCAGATGGTTGGTGGGCACGCTTGAAGGCCCAGCGCAGCTCCTTAGCAAAGACAGCTATTCAACGCTGACGCCAATATTGCCCCAACCGAGGAGCCCTCTTTTAAAGCACACTAACACTCTTACCATTTCACAGAGGGTATGCCCTACATATTTTCACTTCCCAATCCATTTTTATTCTTTTCAAAATACTACATGAAGGTGGCTTTTTAAAATAAAATACAGGTGAGTCTAAAGCCTTTTCAAAAACTATGAGCAGAGAGCTTGTAGGAGCTCCCTCAGCCCCACTCCCCACTTCTACTTCCTAAAGCAGCCGCTTTCAAATCTTAGAACTGCTGTTATTATCGTTGGTGTTCTTTGGTACTAACTTCCAAGTTTCTGAGTAGCCTGCTTGTGATACAAAAAATACTTTGCAGGACGAAGTACCTTCTGCAATACCAATTTTCAATATAAACTGTGGATCATCTCACCCAGAGAAGAGTTACATTTTTAAAAATTTCTACAACTAATTCTATGCCTAACTTTCCACATTTTCCCAATCTTTTTTATGTAATTCTTTTTTTGTTGTTAATTCTAGACACATTATTTTAACAATGGGATGGGTACTGCTGAACAAGCAGTGTGGTATGATTAAGATTCACCTCTTATACAACTTCTTGACTTTTTTGAAGTTACTGGTTGCCTCTGTTTTTTCCCCCTTAATTTTTCATTTATTTGTCTAATAGTTCTGAGGGTTGAGCCTAGGGCCTTTATACTGAGTTATGTACTCAGACCCCCTTTTAAATCAGTATGTGATACATAAGGAGTGGACTCATCTTGGGGAATTAGTATGCTGACACACTGCATCTTCATCCTTCTTACCACTTCCCCTTTACAAGTCTCCTGCAACTCACAGACCACCCCCCCATTTCCACAGAGTCTATCCTTTCCTTGGGCAATTCCTCCAAGTCCCTGGCACATTCTTAAATTCAGTATTTCGCGGGGTCAAAAGCTCAGATAACACATCAGCTCTGTGTGCTTCTGCTTTCTAGCCCCTCCACAAACCCCTCTTCCAGGCTTACTCCCTCCCTCTGGTGGGGTCGTTAGAGAAACTATGGGTGAGGACTGAGTTCTACTGATACTCTAGACACGTACAAGCATTGCCATTCCACCCTTAGTAATCACTGGAGGGAAATCCTCAAAATTCTGAGTGCGAATCATTTGCAAGTAATTCTGACTTCCAGTGTTGCGGTTAAGAAATATGAAACCAATCTGGTGACAGAGAGTTCGTACGCGACTTTCTTTGAGTCCAGGAAAGCACTCAGGCGCTGTCTGTATCTCTACCGTTGTAACATGGTGCTATCTTGGTTACTTTTCTCTCGTTGCTGAGACAAAATACCCAATGCCCAAATTAAAGAGGGAAAGGTTTATTTAGCTCACAGTTTGTGGAAGTTTCAGTCCATATGAGTCTGGCTCCAAGGCAGAGTGGTACATGGCAGAAGGCAACAGTTCATGGCAGTGGAAAACAGCAAAAGCAGCAAGAGTAAAAAGGAAGCAGCAGCAAAAAGCGCAAGGCTCTTTCTTATACTGTATGCAGGTATCCTGCCCTGGGGTGGAAATAGCGCTCACACCCATAATCCCAGCTTTAGACCATGGATCAATCAAACACTCTGGAAGCCTGTCCCATGACTGCATAAGGCTTTGGGGGAACATCCAGACACAAACCATAACACGTGTGATGGTAAGCTTTGAAGTGGTAACATTTTTTATTCATTCTTCTAATCACTTTGTACGAAATTTGTCTCTTCTACAGATTTAAGAATGTGTGTGAGGTATGGTAGCACAAACCTGTACTCTCAGCACTTGGGAGGTTGAGGCCGGATCATCTAAGTTCGAGGCCAGTCTGACTTATAGAACGAGTTAAAGGCCAGCCTGAACTACATAGCAAGACCCTGTCTCATAAAACACAAAAAGGAATTTGGTGGGTTGTTTTTGTTTTGTTTTGGTTGGTGTATTCTCCCTCACCCCCTAATTCCTATTAGACAAATATGTGAATAATCACAACTCCGTTGGCCAATAAACCTCTCTGCGCTAACTATATCTTCACAATCTAACAAGGTGTCCCCTAGCTATGTGTGGTGGCTGGGTATAAGCACACAGCTACTAGGAGCGACAAACTAATTTTTATTTAATTCCAATTAAGTTTAGTCACATGCAGCTAGCAGTAGCATATTAAAGCAGCACAAATGAAAAGACTTCGGCAGAACAGAAAAAAAAGACAACACAAAAACCAAGGCATTCTAAGAGTCTATTAAACTTGAATTCAGAAGGAAAAGATGAGTCGAATCTCTAAATCCCATGGTCAGTTTTCCATATAAAGTCCCAGAATTTAATTCCTTATGGCTTCCTTCCTTGTAGGAACAAGGATCTCAGAGGGTACTGCAGAAGTAGAAACATCTCTTTCTTCCTAATGAGGAGTGCCTCTCAACTAGAATAGGTAAAGGGGCCCCCTGTGCAACATCTAAAATAAAAGTTATCAGGAAGGAACATGGTAGCATCTTCGTAGGCTGTGGATGACTACACTTCTATTTCTCTGTGTTTTGGTTGAAAAAATTGCTACCTCTGTAAACTGGGTGTTCTAGAAGCAAAGAGAAACCAGAAAATGCACACTATGGCACTCTCCACCCATGCACATATTCAATCAATATAACCACAAATATAGCCAACTGCTGTCCATGCACTCTGTCGGGGGTGGTATACGCACAAAAGAAAATCACATTGTGCTTCACAAGTCCTACACATTCGCTGCATAGATGGCATAGGCACGTAATGTTCCATCTGAATTACTGGAATCACTTTTCAGTAAAGCCTCCAGCCTAGCATACGGGCAGGTACGTAATAGGTGTATATTTAAAACAAATACGGAACAAGATTAAAACCAAAGGAACATCACTAAACGGAAACGTCAGCTCAGAGGAAAAGCAGACATAGTGGCACAGTATGTACAGAGAAATAAATATCCACGGATATTTGTTCTGTCTTGAGATAAGTCATTTAATGCCCGTTAGTTCCTGCAAAACACAAATCTTTATTACCTCATAGGTTTTACAAGTTCAGTGTGAAAGCAGAAGCTATTCAACTGAAAAGAAAAACAGACACTACATAAAACACTTACACAAACGTGATTTCCTCCATGTCTTACGAAGCTTAATAATAAGTATTTCATGCTTGTAGAACTGGCAAAATCAATACTCCATAACAGAAAGCAAACCAAGAGGAAATTTGAATAAGCTAACAGTCACACGGTATTTGTTTCTAGGTATTTATGATTATTCAAATTACAATGACAGATTAAATTTTACTTAGTACCTTGAAATTAATCTTTAGCAAAACACAAAGGAACTGCAACATTTAAAGACGATGCACTAAAGTCCTAGGATAACATGTGATCTTTCTTCCTTGGCCAGTTGTCAGTCAGGAGCAACTTCCCACAGATACGATGCCGAAGTTTGCAAAGATAACCCACGCATGACATTGATCAGCTTTTTCTTTATGGATGCAACAGCGTGTCAGGAGGTTGGGAAGAATCCTAATTAATGTCCTTGCATCACAAAGCACTGTCTCCACATTTTTGCAAAAAGCATTACGCTTAATTTTAACTGTGATTGTCAAGCACATTATTTATTCACTCAAATTATGATAAAAGTTTCTAAACACCATATGGTCCTGGTGCTCATATTTCAGTTTCTATCATTTGCAAAACACACCCAATTCCCTCCTCACCTGGAAACGTCAAGGGTACCCTCTTCAGTTTCACAGAACCACCCAGCAAGCAAATCCCGCTTTGGAAAACAATCAAAATGTACTCGAAACCTCCCTCTTTCGGTCACCACATTCAACTGTTCACTTACATAAATACTTCAAAACCCGGGGCACAGATGTCTATATAGAGAAAAAATAATTACCGGCTAACACAAGTGCAAAATAGTAAAGCAAAAGACAAAGGAATCACAACATTTAAAGATGATGCACTAAAATCCACTCTTCTTTCCTCTTCCTTCTTTCCTTCCCTTCCTTCCTTCCTTCCTTCCTTCCTTCATTCCTTCCTTCCTCTCTCCCTCCCTTTCTCTTCCTTCTTTCCTTTCCTTCCTTCCTTATTTCTATTCTTCCTTCCTTCCTACCTACCTTCCTTCCTTCCTCCCTCCCTCTCTCTTCCTGCTTTCCTTTTCTTCTTTCTTCTATTCTTCTTTCCTTCCTCCCTCCCTTCTCTTCCTCCCTCCCTGCTCTTCCTTCCTTCCTTCCTTCCTTCCTTCCTTCCTTCCTTCCT
>NW_004955499.1:7754213-7759054 GCF_000276665.1 Chinchilla lanigera | reverse complement strand
CCTCCCTTCCTTCCCTCTTCTTCTTTCTCCCTTCCTCTTCTCTTGTGTGCTGGGGATGGAACCCAGGGCCTCACACATGCCAACCAACTAATCTGCCACTGAGCTCATCTGCAGCCAGATGCACACATACTTCTGTTCTTCATAAGCCACGGTTTCTCTCTGTCACCTCCACAGGAAGACTTCAGAAGGAGCTTCTACTGCCATTTTGTGCATATGAATTTTACAGCGCTTTGCATTCATACCAGAGAATCTGTTTCTACACTCACCCCGGCAAAGAAAGGGAGAATTCAAACAGACACCAACCAGGACGGATGTGACACACGCATACACATGCACACACCATTCAAAATAGCACTTGGGCCCTTCCTGCAACCTGGCTGAGTGGTGGGAAACAGTCCCCTAATTCTCTCCTTGCCTCTGACTCCCTGAAACCAAAAATGCAACACTCCTAGAGATCTATCCATGATGTTCCCCTTGAGTGAACAGAATGGAAAGTGGAAGTCTGCCAGCTCAGTCAGTGTCTCTCTGTCTCCTGCACACCCCACCTGCTGGCTGTCCTGAGGCCACAGGGGTGCTCCACCACAGCCTCCCACCTTGATGCGCTGCCTCACCTCAGGCCCCTGGCTAAGGAGCCAGCTGACCATGGATGAAACCCCTGAAACCGTGAGCCAAAAAAATCCCTTTCTTCCTCCTCAAGTATTTTGTCACTGTAAAGGAAAGCTGAATCAGAAAACATAGGAGGAGGAAGGTCCCCAAGTGATGCTTTTCCCTCACAAAGAAGCTTTTCCAAGTGGCTTCATGAAGACCTCTGCATCCTCTCCCTGCTTCCTCGACCAGGCTCAGCAAGGTCCCCCAACTGGTTTCGCCCTTGGAGAAAACCTATGCGCCCCATTCTGAGAATAGCAGTGTTGTTAACACTTGAGTCCCTGCCAACGGCGACCTCTGGGTGCACTCCTGGGGTTGCACACTTCAGGTAGGAAAGCAGGGCTCTAGGGAGCTGGGCCTCAGAGTCTTTTCTGGTTGCCAAGTGGACGATCTCTGGGGGTGCACAGGGGGCTGAGAGAGAAGTGCCCTCCTCAGAGTCCCCCGGCACATCATGTCCCTCATCTGCACCACCGGGCAGCTTCCTGAGTCAGGATGTGTCAGGGAATGGGTGCTGTGGGCATGCAGACAGAGCACAGGACCCTCCCAGCTGTGCAGGGGATGCTGTACAGATACTGCCTGAAACCACTTGGCCTTGCACTCTACAGGCTGCAGAACCAAAGCCTTCCGAATTTCCCTGCTTATACACTGAGAAACAAACACATGTAATCTCTGCACCGATCCTTCATCTCTGTGCCATGGGGGAGTGGGAGAACTTTGCCAGCCCCTCCTTTTCATCTTCTGCTCTTCATTCACCCAGCAATGAGGGGCAGATGCACTCAGGCCCAGTTTCCAACCGTGTTTAGAAGAAACTGCTCCACAACAGCTAAGGTGACAGACAAGCACTTCCGCTGCGTTCCTTGTACCTTTATGCTCAGGAGTTTATCAAAACTCTAGTAAAATCCTGTCTGTCATTCAGGAGGGCTTTTTTTTTTTTTTTTTTTAATCACTACATATCTCTCTTTTGCAAACTGATTTTAAGGAAGTTTTATTTTTTAATGTTCAGATCCAAATGACCTCGAAAGCCTTGCCTAGGACCTGCTCACCAGTTCTTGTGATCCAGTATCCATGAGACTAAATTTAGAAATGCCATGACGTGCTCAGGTGCTCTGGCAGGAAGGAGCCGGATTGGAATATGATGGTGCTAACGGTCACAATCCAAGAGCTACTGCAAGCTGAGAACCTGCAGAGACCTGTGATGCCCCACTAGAGAAAGGAAACAAGGAGAAAAAGAAAAAGAAACCCTCATGACGGTTTTCAAAGCACACGTGTGGCAAAAATGAAATAACTGGGCAAAACAGAGACAGAGAGTGACGTTAGCGAAACTGAGAGGAAGTTGACAGGTGAAGGTGGTAATGGCACCTGTGATCACAGCCAGGGAACCACAAATCTGATCTTCCTAGACATCACTCTAAAAAAGTTCAATTGGATGTGTGTTTTACAGCATCTAAAAAATAAAGAAGTCTCCGAAACAGAGTACCTAAGCTAGATGTGGTGGCAGCACACAAAGTCCCTGGGTCCAATTCCCAGTAACTCCCTCCTCTCTCACAAAAAATGTGCAAAATTTCTCCAGGGGTCCCAGGAAAAGGGGGCTGCAGGCTATGCACAAGGCTGGTGTAAGTACACCCACGGGACCTTTCACAGGGACACTTGTGAAGATAACCCCTAATGCCAGACAAGCACAAAGCACCAGAGCTCAGCTCAGCAACTCGATCAGAAGGGAGTAGATAATGCCACAGAAGCATGCAGATCTTCCCGCAGAACACATCTTAGGAGCACAGCAAGTCCCCGCTGAGCAGCAGGGCTCTGGGGGCTGCAGCAATGCTGTAAACACATTTTGGTGACAATGACATCACCTGTGCAGTAGTATTTTTAACAGCTCCAGGTAACCCTTTGTAGGGCTGGACTGTACTTTATTAAGCAACCTTCCACCACTGCCTCTAGCTCATTGCTATCACAAGCAATACTGCAGCAGGCAGCAAGAACCATTTGTCAAGTGTCCAGAAGTTTTGTGGATCACCTACATATAAAAACAGAGCTGTGCTTCACTTATCGAACGTTTATTTTTGTGGAAAACCCGACAGCGACTACATATGACGGTAAAGTCAATGATGCGTTCTAAGTAACTTATATTTCTATCAATCACACACAAGTGTCTGTAGGCGTTAGCAAAACCTAACACAAGCGATGACTAACTTAACATTAAACTGGGCCTGGGTGCGTGGGAATATGTGTCCAGCTTGCCGGAACACTAAGTATGAGACAGCTGGCCCTACTGTCCCCTCTAACAGGCCGCAGCCCTGGCCACGTCCCACCAGGTTTGTGAGTGACAGGATGTGACCGTCACAAGACCAGCAAGGACACTTACACAGTATGCACTATTTCAGCCTGAAAGGATGAGAACACAGACCAGATAACTCACATGCAGATGTCCCTATGGTTCCATTTCATAGAATCTAACAGAATACACCTTTATCCTCTTACAGTTCTAAAGGTCAGAAATCCAAAGTCAATCGGTTACCTAATTTACAATAAGAATTTAGTTTCTTTCTTTTGCCCACACAGGAGGAAAGTCTGTGATGGTTGGGAAAGGTCTGTTCTGTGTACCACTGTCAGTAAGGGTCTGTCCTATGGTCAACTGGTATGTGTGTTTGTCTGAAATTTCAGCAAGCAAGGCTGGTTCAGAACCACTGACACCCCAAAACAGCCAACTCCCCTTGAGAGATAGTATTTCCTCAGACTGGTGATTGACCCCAGAGCATTACGGTCTGGTTGATCCCTATGATGCTCTGGAGGGCCCTCTTTCTACCAGACAAGTGTCCTAATTGATGATTAAATGGCCACCAGAGGTTTCACCAACAAGCCAAAAACCAAGATGGCGCACAGGATCCAGATGAATGAGAGGAAAGTCAAAGGGGCAGGCATGGGTTTCCTCCCAAAGATGCCAGGAGGTTCTAAACCTGGTGCTCCTTCCTAGAATGACACAGCAGACCAAAAGGAAAGGTCAAGACTAGAACCATGAAAACCATCAAAGATGGTTTCCTGTATCTGCTGTCTCAAACCAGCAACCTCAGTGACGTCAACAAATGCCAGGATGGGCCTCTTCCTTGCCACTTGGCAGAGCCAGCTGGCACCATGTTTGGGAAGCAGCCTCCATCGTGGCTTCTCCGACAGCTGCACCTGCATGAACCCTGGGCCACAGCCTGCAGGTGGACGGTCAACTCCATGAGCACAGGGACTTCAGTGGTTTTAGTTTACCTGTCAGCGGCCGGGTGGCAGCAGACACTCAGGAAATACACATCCTCACTTGGATCCGCATTCTCAGGTTGTTTTTCCAGAGCACACTTCCTTTCTGCTTTAGGGCACTTCCTTCACCAAATTCTGCCCTTTAACCCCAGGACCTGAAAGCTGACGCCATTGTCTTGTTCTCCTGCTCCCCGAAGCCCCCAAACTCTCCCTCCACCAGATCTCAAGTCCTGTCTATTCTTGCCACCCCACTGTGTCCCTAACATTCCATCCCCCCCGCCCGTGCTGCCCACTCCTGGCACTTTGGCCTCTGGGTGATGACAGGGAATTGCTCTCCACCTGATTATTCCCCTGCAAGTCCATGAAGTGAACCTTCCTAAAAAACAGAGGTCTGATCCTAGCTCACCACTCAAAAATAGGCAGTGGATGGCATCTCTGCTTCAGAGAGCCAGGCCACACTCCTTGTATGGCCTGCCTGAACGCGTGGTTCCTGTGAACCCAGGAGAGTGTGGGATACAGGATCAAGTAAAGTCCAAGCAGTTGATAATACCTGAGCCACATGCTGTCTGTATTAGGCAAGGTTATGCCCCTCGCCACACACACTGCTCCCATCCCAGTCCCCAGAAACTGGGACTATGTTAGGTTCTGTGGCCGGGAGGAACAAAGTCACAGGGAGAATTCAGGCAGCTAACCAGCTGACATTTAAAATGATAAACTGTGGGGCAAGGGCGCATATATTTATAATCCAAGCTACTTAGGAGGCTGAGGCAGGAGGATGGCGGCTCAAAGCCAACCTAGGCCACCTTCTGAGACCCTGTGGCAAAATAATAAAAAGGGCTGGGGATGTAGCTCAGTGGCAGTGCACTCTTGGGTTCAGTCCCCAGTACTGCAAAGAAAAAGGGTAGGGGGTGACCCTGCATCATAATAGATGGGGTGACCATCATAATGGATGG
>NW_004955499.1:7716060-7753792 GCF_000276665.1 Chinchilla lanigera | reverse complement strand
TTTAAATGTGGCAGAGGCAGCAGAAGAGTGACTACTGGTGATCCAGCACAAGAAAGACTCACCCCATCACTGCTGGCTTGAAAGGTGGAAAAGGTGCTGTGAATTAAGGAAAGCAGGTGACAGCTAACAGCCAGAAAAGGTAAAAAACCTAGAGAGTGTCCCTAGGAAATAATGAGACCTCAGTGTTAGCCCAGGGAGACCCATTTTGGGTGGTGATCTCCAGTGATCTCCAGAACTCTCAGACAGACAGACACTCTAAATGTGTGTTGTTGTTGTTACAGCAGCTGTAGGAAACTAATACACCATACTCTCTCCCGCTGTCCTGTCCTGGCACTCAGTACTGTCTCATGAACAGTCTCTAAGGAATCAGCCATCACTCCTCAGATCCACTTCCACGCCTCCACCAGCCTGCGGAGTCTCTTGTATCACTTCCAACCTGCAGCGGTGACACTCATCTCTGTCGCTTGAATGAATGAATGAATGAGATTCATTAGTCAAGGCCCAAATGAATGAGCCTCTTTTCATCTCCCACCATGCCTTCTGTTCTCACTAAGACATTAAAGAACTCCACTGATACGAAAGGCCCTGCATGCTCAAATTCACAGAGACTCCGGCAAAGTTAGTGGTGGCCAGGGCCATGGGGAAGTGCGGCTGCTAGTGTTTCCAAAATTGGGGCGGGGTGGGGAGACCCGACAAAATGTTCAAAAATCATATTACCCAACTCTCTGTAAGTCTACTAAAAAAACCACTATACCCGTCATTTATAAAAGATGAATTTTAGTAGGCAAATTAGAGCTCAATTAGGCTGTTTAAAAAAGAAATTATCTGAGCTGTTTGAAGCCAAGATTATGGACGTATAAATGTTCAGCACAATACACACAATGCTGTCAATGTACAATCCAAAAAAAAAAAAAAAAAAAGCCTAGAGACTACTTCCAATTTAAAAAAAGAACAAACACTCTTCATTTACTCTGGAATGTAAAGGGATTTTAAATATGTGCGTTTCCTAATGTCAAAAGCATAAAAGCATAATTTAAGTCAGTAAGAAGCACACAGAGCGGTTTTCTAATTCAAATTATATCCAAACAATAAGCTTTATTGAATCAAGTGGTATTTGTACATAACACAGTTTCAAGCTGGTCTATGTGATACAAACTGAAATGCATAACATGTGTCCTGTTAGATCCACAACAGAACCCAGAAGATGAAACCCATAGAATATCTGCTTATTAGAAGGTTCAGAGTTCTAACACCACAGCCCCGGTTTCTTAAGTGGATTTAAAATTCAACGTAAGTGCACAATAAAAAGTTCAATTTTCTGTTGTCACACCTGACAAAGCGGGAAATGAAGAATGATGGTGAAATATTCTTGAAACAAATCTCTCTCATGCACATGGACTGCCCAGTTGTACAGGTTTTTCCAGCCTGTTAGAACCAGAACTGCTAAAAAGGAAGGCGTAAACTCAGGCAACTTTCCTTTCTACTTCTACGATGACTGCATCGTCATTATAAAATTGGCCTTTGTAGGTCTATTGTGCAAAAGAACATGGTCAAACACGGCCATTTGTGCCTGGGACCATGAAACACGTGGGGTGGGAGGGATTAGATCAATGAAAATGACAGTGCACAGGTGGCAGATCTCATCTACAACAGGAAGGACACAGAGGGAGCCCCAGAAGCAGCAGCAAAAGTCCCGGGTCCAGCCCTTCTGCTGCTTAGTAACTGCACTTCCTGTCCCAGTCCTTGACCTTTGGCCTAGGGTAGACAGTATATTGGTTTCCTGTGGCTGCTGTAACTAATGACCCCACTTTCGGTAGCATTAAGGAACACAAACCCATGCTCTTATCACAGTGTCTCACATGGGTCCCAAGCTGTGTCCCATTCTGGAGGCCCTAGGGGAGAACCCACTTCCTGCTTAGTCTTTTTCCTACAGCCTTTAGTGAAAGATCACATCTGCAAAGTCCCTCCCGCCATGCAAAGCCACGTGTTCATAGGCTCCAGGGTTAGGAAAGGGACATCTGAAAGTGTCATCATTCTACCTCTCACAGCCACCAAGTGGACCGAGCAGTGTGGAAGGCACATGAGACCAGTGTTAGGTGGTGTGTCATGGTTTGTGTCTGCATGTCCCCCCAAATCCTCATGTAGTCATGGGGTGGGCTTCTAGAGTTTTGACTGATCCATAGTCCAATGCTGGGATTATGTAAAGTCAGTGCTATGCCTGCCCCTGCGGCAGGTAGCCTGCATTCAGTATAAGGGAGGGGAAGAGCCTTGCTCTCTCTCTCCTCCTTTTATGCTCTTGCTGGTTTTGCTGTTTTCCACTGCCATGAACGGTTGCCCTCTGCCATGTGCCACTCTGCCTTGGAGCCAGCTAATTATGAACTGAAACCTCCACAGACTGTGAGCTAAATAAACCTTTCCTTCCTTCATTTTGGGCTTTGGGTATTTTGTCTCAGCAACGAGAGAAAAGTAACCAAGACATGGTGGCAGCAGGAACAGGAAATGGTAACATTAATTCCACTACCTTGAATTACCAGTAAGTAGAGGCACGCTTTCTTTACTTTTGCAAATCCACACAGTCCTGCCCGCCTTGGGACTTTATATTCATGGAGTTCGCCTTTGTAGAAAACAACGTGGAAACTGAAGGGTTGGATTAGGGTATTATGAACAATCAGATGTTGACCCAAGTCCAGCCAATGCCTCCTCTGATCTGGAACTCACAAGACACACAAACACCCTCTGGATACCCACTCCTCTGCACCATGATCCCAAAGTCACAGATGAACCTCACTGAGCAACTCTGCAGGGGGCGGGGAGGTGGGCAGGCGGCCCAGCGCTGCCTGGGATGGCCCGGCCTCTCCAAAGCCTACCCTTCTATGCACACCTCCTCCTCCTGCTTTGCACCTTCCTTCCCGAGTTCGGCTCAAGGCCACACACACCTTCATCGCATCTCTGCCCTCTTCAGTGTGTGTTTTGTGGGGAGGCAGGTGTCACCAGAATCCACATCTTGCTCTCTGACCGATCTGCAACTCTCCAGGGGAAAAATACACCTCTTGCTCACACGAAATCTGAGCTGGGAGAGCACCCGACATTGCCAGGCAGGGCTTAGGAAGTGCTGGCGCCATGAATTCATTCCCTTTCTCTGAAACATCACATGCACAGTAAGACATGGAGACATTCCTCCATACAAAGTTACAATATGCTTGAATGCCACCCTGAACCACCACAATTGTTCTGTTTTGTTTCTTTAAGACAGGGTCTTTGCTGAATATTCCAGGCTGGCCTTGAACTCTTGGTGGTCTTCCTGCTTCAGGCTTCTGAGTGCTGGGATTCCAAGGGTGCACCGCCACGCTGGATGATGGCCAATACAATTCTCCTCCGTTTTGTACAGCAGGCTCTGTGTGTGAGTAAGCATCCCTCTTTCTTTCCCCATCGCTGTTTCTGACCAGTAAGCTACACGGGCAACGTGGCAACATGGGCAACATACATGTGAAAGAACGTTGCGTTAAAACTGCACCACAGTAAAAATCAGGACACTGTAGGATCACATTTGGAAAAAATGCAAGCTGCTCTACTGGGTACCCCCAAGCAAAAGCACACAAAAAGGCCTTTTGGTCTAAAGATCAGCATCACCAGCATCCTCCATAGCACATGCTGACTGCTGGCTCTGCACAGGGCAACACAAGCCCCAGCAGGCCTGGCTGTGACTCACCCCCACATAATACTGATACAGAGCATATAGCAGAGCAAATGCAACTGGTTCCCCAAGGAACTGCTGGGTGGTCAATGTACCAAGACCTGGGGGATGGGTACATCGCATTCTTCACCTGTGCAGGGGTGAAATGTGTGTACATGTGTGTCCATATGAACACTTTTTAAAAAGTACAAAGCCCCCAAAGGAGGATTTTGCACCCATTAGGGTCTGCAACGTTCCCTAAAGGTTCATGCAGTGAAAGTCTGGTTCCAGCACCAGAGTTATTGGGAGGTAGTGGAACCTTTAAGAGGTGGGGCCTAGTGGGAGGATGTGAAGTCATTGGGGGCGTGGCCTGGAAGGGAAGCCTGGGTGCCTGGCTCTTTCTGGTCTCTCTGTGCTTCCTGGTGGCCTTGATGGAAGCACTGGCCTCTACCATGTGCTCCCCGTGCTATGTGCTGCCTTGGGACAGATCCAGAAGCAATGGAACCAGTTGACCATGGGCCAAAATAAACCTTTTCTGTTTTTAAACTTAGCTCAGGTATTTCCATCCCAGTGACACAAAGCTGGCTGCCACAGGCTGCAAAAACTCCTCTCATCTGCACCATGAGCATCTCAGTTAAGACGCTGTCTGTCTGTGGGCACTGAGGATGGCGAGCAACCTCCCGGCTTCTGTGCACCAAATATCCCCATCACCATCTCTCCCTGCATGACAACTGGAAATGTCCTCACTCACTGTCAAATGTCCCTGCTGGACACAATCATCTTTGGTTGAAAACCGCTGCCGTAAGCTACCAAAAATTTGAGAGTTTGAGACTAATTAAAGCACACACTATCCTCCACATGAGAACAACCTGCCTTCTCACATGATTATGAACCACGTGATCACAATTCTTTCCCTTAGGATGTCTTGGGGTGTGTGGCACATGCCTATGACCCCAGCACTTGGGAGGCTGAGGCAGGAGGATCACTGCAATTTCGAGGTCAGCTGGGCTACACGGCGAGCTCAAAGCCAGCCTGGATTATATAGCCAGACCCTTTCTCTAACATGACATAATATAAAATAAAATACATTCTTCCATTATGTCTTTGGTATGCAGTTCCATCCTTCATTAAATAAAATGTAAACTCTTCTAAGGAAAATCTTCACAAGTCATCTTTCCATGCAACAAAGAGCAAAGCCTGTTTTACTGAGATGAGGTGGAAGCATCTAACAGAATCTGAAGCCTGTGGTCAAGAGAACTCAGAAGACGGTCCCACATCATCAATCCTCATTTCGCCTTTTCCCTGGTTGACCAAGATCTCTGTAGGTTACGTAAACATTACTCCTTAATGGCTGTTTATTTTCTCTGGGCCCATGGACAGAGAATCAAATGGATCGCTGGAAACAGGGTCTACATCAGGGCTCTTATCTGACCCTTTTGCATAATTCCAAGAGTGCGCTGGCATGCCTTCCCCCACCTCAGTTCTGCACAGGGCCACTGCGGAATTGGGCAGGCTCTTTCTGGGGTCTTTAGCCCAAAGCTTCCTTGACAAACAGCACACATGAAGAGGCTCTTGGACACAAATCAGTTCTCCAGGGTGGGCAGAGCAAAAGTGCCAGGCTCGTGGGTCTCTGGCCCCACATGCTAAGAGTGCTATCTGAGCTGCAGCCTTCTCTCCTGGGCTGACAATGGACTGTCCCAAAAACAGCCCTCAGGAACTGGGCAGTGCGTCTCTGGACTCCCAAACCCTGTGCTCAGCATGTTAAGCGAAAGCGTCATCAAAAAATGTCAGGCAACCTGAGTGTGGTGGTGCAGGCCTATGAACCTACCACTTGGGAGGCAGAGGCAGGAGGACTGCCATGCGTTTGAAGCCAGACTGGCCTATGGGAGTCTGTGCAGGGGTGAAGTGTGTGTGCCACGCCCCCAATGACTAAGTTCAAGGCCAGGCTGGAATACACGGAGAGATCCTGTCTCAGACAGACAGACACACCAACTGCAGCTATTATGTACATACAACCAGAAGAAAAGAGAGAACAACCCCCTCACCCGATTTCAAATTCCTACTGGTAGTGTTCAAAATGTTACATGCACTGAAACTTGAATTTCATATCAAGAAATACTCTTTTTTAATCCCACCCCACAGGTGTTCAAGCTCTTCTTCTCGTGAAGGCCTTGTAAAAGCAGACAGTCAATCAACAGCTGCAGGTTACAGACCTCTGCCACGGAGGCGGCAGTAGGGGACAGACCCAGCTCCTAGCAGCAGACCTCTCAAGCCACATCAGCCTGGGAGGGGCAGGGCAGGGTTCAGACAGCAGCGCACAAAGATAGCTGGGAAAGGAAGCGAGAGGGGGATCTAGGTTTGGACAGGAACGCCGAGTTTGTCAGCCTCACACATTTTCTCTGGAGGTTGTGTACACTCAGGGGCTTAGGCCAGGGGACAGCTGGTGTTTCCAAGCAGGAGGGAAAAGATCAGTTTGAAATAACAGTGCTTGTGCTTACACTGGATGCCCTACACTTAACTGATCTGCCTCACACATGTATAAATCAACCGTGGCGCGTTGGTTGCCCACACCTGCATGATGAAAATGTGAAGTTCAGGGGCTCACAAAAGGCCTGGTCACACCTCTTTTCACAGTGTCACTGGATAAATTCTCCTTTTCCAAGAACACCCAGAACTCTACACACCAAGCTGAATAAACCTTAAAACTGTTGAAACGAAGATCAAGTGCATCTTTGTGCCGGTCACTGACGTTAACGGCCAGAGAACTCTGCGCTGACATTTGACCAACCAAAGCATATTTTATGGGTGGTCATCATGACTTCCAGTCAGCTCTTCTGATGATAGATCAGCACAAGCAGATATCCTACGACCACCACCACAAAAGTGCTGAACTTTGGGCCTCGATAGTAATCAGCATATTGGTCAGAAAAGTCTACTTAAGAAAGTGTCATATTTGCCAGTGTGCAGGTAAGAATTACCCAGTGAATTCCTCTGGGGGGCTTTCAAAGTGCTAAGAAAATGCAAAACGGAATGCAGAAAAGATAGTCACTTAGACAAACTAAAGGTAGAGGGAAACCAAGAAAAACAAAAAAAGCTGGGTATGGTGGTGCATGCCTGTAATCCCAGCACGCACGAGGCTGAGGCAGGAGGATCGTTACGAGTTCAAGGCCAGCCTGGGCTACAAAGTGAACTCAAGGCCAGCCTGAACTGCATAGGGAGACCCTGTCTCAAAAAGATTTAAAAAAAAAGAAAAAAAAAGAAAAGAATGAGGGAAAATGAGGGACGAGGGATAAGGCTGGGAGTGGGACTTTTCAATTCACATCAACAGAGCTTGGGCTTTCACACCACGGGAAAATTCTGTATATTCAGAAACAGACAATTTCAAAAAGGATAAAACATGCATATCCTCAAAGTCTGATAAAAGAACAAAAACAACCAACGTAACCTAGTGATGTAGCCGATCGATGGCACAGACAATGGAAAAACACGAAAGCAAGCAATTTCTGGATTTGTCTGTTCCCCCCAGTGGGGCACGTTCTAAGGACAGAGGAACTGCAAGGAGCCTGCAACTTGGCTTCGATGCTTCTGCGGCAGTGGTGGTAGGGGTGTACGTAATGGTAATCTGTGAGACAAACCAGTGTGTGCGTGCTGTAGGGAGGACAAATGCATGGCCATGTTACTGCTGGAAGGAGCCAGAGTGCTTGCTGATGCAGACAGACCCACCCCGAGCCAGGAAGAGGGAGGGTGCAGGGACTGGAGCCAGCTCCCCATAAAGGTCACACCGGACCAGGGCCCAGCTCCAGGTCTCTCTTCTGAAAGCACCCAGAAGCAGCATGAGCTGGGAACAATAAACCACCCGTTCCGAGCTGCTTCGGTTTGTGTCTGGATGTCCCTCCAAAGCCACATGCAGTCATGGGCGGTCTTCTAGAGTTTATGATTGACTCAAGAAGGAATTATGGGTATGAGTGCTACACTTGCCCTGGGGCAGTACTTTGCATACAGTGTAAGGGAGGGAAGCAGGCTCCTTGCCTCTATTCCTCCCTTTTGTGCTTGCTGCTTTTGCTGTTTTCTGCCACCATGAACTGCTGCCCTCTACCATGTGCCACTCTGCCTTGGAGCCGGTGGTGTATGGACTGAAACCTCCATAAACTGTGAGCTAAATAAACCTTTCCTTCCTTAATTACGGGTGTCAGGTACTTTGTCTCAACAACGAGAGAAAAGTTACCAAGACACCAGTACCTGGCTTCTAAGTGTCATCCTCCAGCCAGGGCTCCTTACACAAAGGGTTGGGTCCAGGTGAGGGCAGAAACCCACACTGGCAACTTGGAATGTCCTTCTATCGTACAAAGAAAGGACCTGCTTCATGGCCTCAGAGGAATGTCAGGAAGGGACACAGGCCCATCCGGAAAGGACTCCCGCTAGACAATTGAAGGCAATGTGCACATCTTCGGGGGATGTAGAGATGAAGGGAGGGAGGTGGCTGGGGAGAAGAAGGGGAATAAAAGAGAATCAGGATGTGTTCCGTACATGTACCTGCTCCGTTTGATGAATGTAAACTTCATGTTCGGCAAACATGTACAAACAGGAAATAATAAAACAGAACACAACGAGCTCTGCATGGTGGCGCATGCCTGTAATCCTAGCACTTGGGCGGCTGAGGCAAGAGGACCACTGCGAGTGACTTTGAGGCCAGCCTGGGTATACATAGTCTCAAGAAAGACAGAAGAGAAAAAAGGAGGGGAGGGGAGAGGAAGGGAGAGAAAAGAATGACGGGTTGTAACACTTCCATAGAATACACTATTTTTTTTAAGGAGAAAAAGCAAAATGCTCTCCAAGTATGCCAACTAATAAATGTGAAATGAATGGGAGAATTGAAAACACCATTTTGTCACCAAGAATGTAGGGGCTCAGGAGTCGGTGGGACAGCAACCCATCTGGCTTTGTGTGCCCTCTGACCTCTGGCACAGGTGCTGGATGCTGTCACTACACAGGGACCAGGGACAAGTAAGCAGGCTCGAGGGGTTTGGTTTGGCTGGTGCCAGGCCACGGTTGGCCGCAGAGACACTCACATGCAGGGATGTCACCCACTGAGGATACCAGGTTGGCAAAGACTGTCCACGCCGGTCCAAGACACATGCCGGTCCACACAGACCTGTTGCCCTTACAGAAGACTGGCGTGACCTGCTGGGTGTGCATTCACCCAGGGGTGGATACTGAGACGGGCGAGCACCCCAGCTCACTTCATCGCAGGGAAGTGGGGGTCATTATCACCGCACCATGGAAGGAAGGCTGGGGCTTCTCCCAAACACAGGAGGCTGAAGAGAGAATGCCAAACTCAAAGTGCAATCTGAGATGGTAGCCTGGACCAGGCAACTAGAGAAAGCTTCCACACGACTACGTCAAATGTGATTTTTAAACAAAAAATGACAACTGAGGAAAGAGGCGGGAGCTCGATCTTTCCTCTTCCTGCAGTCTAGAGCATACAGTGACAGCCACTGCATCGAGATGTGGTACCACACCGCAAGGATTCTGTGGCCTTGTTCTCCAGGGCTCCACTGTGTGCAAGCCAGAGAGAGGAGCAGAGGAAGGAGCCTGGCTTCCTGAGGCACACGGATACCCCTGGGCTCACCACTGCCAGAGTGTTCTTGCTGGCTGGAGAAATGACACAGGGCTCCATGTGGCTGGTGCCCGGGATTTAGACTCCTGGCCAGCAGATGACTCCTTTTTACCTTCCCCACCATAACAAGCGTGTACACACACACACACACACACACACACACACACACACACACGGAAGGCTCACGAAGCCAAGCCCTGGTCACCAGCACACACATTCAACCAGAATCGCAAGGTACCAATTTGTATCTGGGTCTTTACTTAGCATAACTCCACAACCACCATGGGGCCAGTCCTGGGGTGCCTCTCAAATTGCACTCAACCCCCCCAAAAAACCTAATAGAGGTGGGTGAGGTGGTGCGTGCCTATAATCCCAGCGCTCAGCAGGCCTGAAGCACTGGGTGAGGGGTGGTTTTTTATACTACAACTTCTAAGGGACACCACGCATTAAATCCTTGCAATGAAAGGCTCTTGTAAACAACAGAGAACACCTGGTTGTGCAGTGGAAGGTGTGGCTGGTGCACATCTGTAATCCCAGCTACTCAAAGCTCCACAAAGTAGGAAGGCTGCAAGTTCGAGGCCAGCCTGGGCAAGTTATCGAAAGCCTGCCTCAAATTAAAAAGGAAAAAGTCTATGGATGTAGCTTAGCACTAACAGTGCCCTGGGTTCAATCCCCACCATGCCGCGCACCACGAAAAGGTCATGGAGAATCCAACCATAATTCTAGCACAGCCAGATCTAGCCTAGCACAGTGTACTTTTTATTAGGTTTTGCCTGTCCCTAGCCAAACCTCTTCCTACCAGTCTCTTTTTTTTTTTTTTTTTTTTTTTTTTGGTTTTTGTCCGGTACCAGGAACCGAACTCACGACCTTGCGCTTGCCAGGCAGGCGCTTTGCCGCTGAGCTAAATCCCCAGCCCCTTCTACCAGTCTCTTATCATCTTTATAGAGATTTCCTTTCTTTCTCTGCCTTAGAACAGTGCTGAGAACCCAGAGTTCACCTTGGGGAAGGGGGTACTTTCTGCCTCCACTCTCACTTGATCTTAGCCAAAAGGCCGAGAAGCGATTCTCTGCCTCCACTCTCATTTGAGGTGTTAAGGTCAAAGCAGAGAATCCCAAGCTCTTGAGGACACAAATTTACGAGGTGAAGATACACTAACCAGGGTAATCAGCAAGGAGCCCTCCCTCCTCAACAGCGCTCCCAGGCGCTGCTTCAGTGGGTGGGTCTATATGGTTGCCCGTGGGCAGGGGTGGCTTCCACGGAATTTTATCACTTACCAAGTTATCTATCAACTCTACTCTTTATCAAATAAAAGTAAAGGTGATTCCCCAAAACCTAACAAGCAGAAGAGCCATACATCATTTTCAGTCAAAGGATGAGAACCACCACCACCACCACCACCACTACCACCACCACCACAAAATGACGCTGAAGGAATCTGGGAATTCTCTTTCTAGGCCCTCTGCTGCAAATGATAATAATGTGAGACCACTTTCATAGGAAGAGACAAACAAGGAATAGATGAAATTGGTTTGGGGATTTGTTTATTTATTTATTTATTTTCTTTTTTGATATAGGGTGTACTATGTTGCCCAGGGCTGGCTTTGAACTTCTGGGCTCAAGTGATCCTCGTGCCTCAGCTTCTTCAATAGCTTCATACACGAAGGCTCACAAAACCAAGCCCTGGTCACCAGCACACACATTCAACCAGAATCGCAAGATACCAATCGCAAGCTGGGACTATAGGTATGGGCCACCAAACCCAGCTCAGGTTTTTTTTTAAGCAGGGCAGAAGGGATACAGGTATGCTAAACAATTCAGAAACATTTTACCAGACTGTCATGTCTATGATAACTGTCAAGTTTAAAAAAAAAAAGTGTAGATTGTTAGTTGCAGCCAATCAAAGCCCAGTGGTGGGAGCCGGGGATACAGCTCAGGGGCACAGTGCCTGCCTGGCAAGCGCATGGTCCTGAGTTCGATTTCTGGCACACACACACAAAAAAAGCCCAGTGATAAGGGCAGTTTCTAGTAGGAGACACTGTCAAATGAGGGGGCGACCAAGTCCTTGCTCTGCCTGCCCCTTTGGTCCAGCCTAGAGATGGACACACAAACCTTAGCTGGGCACACACTAACTCTAAATCTCAAGCTTCCACTCCTAGGACAGGAATGCGTCCAGATCCCCTCTCGGCTGTGAAGCATCCAGGCCTGTGCTTCCCACAGGGAGAGTTACTACCTCTATCCCTCCCCATTTCTCAATCCCTGCAAAACTGCCTTGGTTCTACTACCCCCACACCAGCCACCTGGCTCTCCGTCCTGCCTTCGAGCTCCTACTGATTTCTAACAGGCCCTGGGCTTAAGCTCCAAACTCTGTCGTTTAGCACCAAGAAGCCTACTGGACTTTCACTCCCTCCACCTGGAAGTGTGAGGCTACCGCAGGCATGGAAGCAAGTCCAAGGTATATGAACACTTGCTGTCTCTGTCTCTCTTTCTCTCTCTGTCACTCTCTACCTCTGCCTCTGTCTCTGTCTCTCTCTATCCCCTTACAATTTTTTTAAAACTTCTGGGGAAAAACTACTTGCAGTACTGACTGAAAAGTGAGAGTTAGAGGAAGGAAGAGGTTTTCCTTTCCTACACAGACTCTTCCGTACTCTTCGGATTTCTTAAATGTTAATTAAATAAACAACGTGCGTGCACCATAATAAAACTAAATGCATACGCACCTAGAAAGGGGGATCAAATCCAGGGCATATCCTCACCCTTGTAAAATACCCCCTCTCCTCTTGAATATACTTTCCCTTTTCCTTCTGTAGCCATCTACCCTGACAGTATCTGTCCTCAGGCCTGTGTCCATCTGTGGCCCAAGTCCCCCTACCCATCCAGTGGCCCCAGGAGCAAGGGACAAACCTCTTCTCACCGGAGAAATGAGTGAACTAGGCCCTCACGAAGTAAGCACAGCTTACTGCCTTTCCCACCTTGCTTAACACATAATGGATAAAAAAAAACAGAAAAAAATCCATGAATAAATGCACTGCACCATCAAGACTATTGGATCATTTATTTCCACAATACCGAATTAGTACAATTAATTGTAGTTAAATTCCACCATATAGCATTCTTGCTTTTATTTTGTTTGGTTACGCTTTTATATTGTTGCATCTCCAGGCTCCTTCTCTCCCCAGCGAACAAAATTTCCTCTTTAATTGTTTCTTACTTCACGTGCCTGCACAAAAAAAGTACATTCTGCCTTTATTTTCAATTAGCAGGGAGAGGCAGAGTCAGAAACCACAGGGAAATTAACACTGCATTCTTATTTGATTACAGGGACAGAAAAGGCATTTTGACACCCTTTGAATGTCCATAAAAGGGAGATTTGCAAACAATATAGGATGGAGAAAAATTAATAGTTACATTCCTTGGGGCTAATAGCTGAATGGGAGGATTTTCCAAAGAACACCCAAAACATCAGTGAATACATAAGTATCTTCTTAAAAATATGGGAAAATATAATGCTGGCTAAAGCAGCGAATTTACTTGTTGTAATGAAAGGTTTGAGTCTTTTGTCGACTGTGAATATATAAAACATTTTGCTATTCCTCAGTCAGCACATATTTGAAGGGAAGATCAACAGTTGTCTTTGGCATCACTTCCTTCTTATGCTCAGCTCTGTGTTAACAAGCCCAACTTTAACTTCCCTTGTAAAATGGTTCACTTCCTCAGGAGAAAGCACAGCAGGAAGACCTCGCCTCCAACAAGGCAGCACTGGGAGAAGTGGGCCTTCCTGGTCCGCGGTTCCTCTCTGACTCACTTCACCTGCAGCTGGCTTGGCTTCTCCAGCACAAGGAGCAAATTCCAGCACAGTCGCAGGCACGGGACAGCCAGGCCACCTCTCAGGCTCCGACAGGCTGTCTAACCTAACGAGCAGGCCTCCTTCCTGAGTCACTTGCTACCTAGTTTATAATTCCGGCTAACCTGTACATCACACCTGCTTCTTTGTCTTGGTAATTCACATCACACACTAGACCCTCTACTGTATTGTCTTGGTTACTTTTCTCTTGTTGCTGGGACAAAATACCTGATGCCCAAAATTTAGGAAGAAAAAGTTTATTTTGCTTACAGTTTGTGGAGGTTTCGGTCCATACTTGGCAGATTACAAGGCGGAGTAGCACATGGCAGAGGGCTACAGCTCATGGCAGCAGAACACAGCAAAGCAACCGCCACACACAAGGGAGGAAATGGCCAGAAGCATTCTCTTTCTCTCCCTTACATATACAAACTATCCACCCCAGGGCGGGTGTAGCTCTCACGCCCATAATCAATCAAACTCTAAAAGCCTGCCCCATGACTGCATGAGGCTTTGGGGGGACACCCAAACACAAACCATAACACGCATCACACAGTAGACCCTCCAGACTCGAGTCCTGGTTAACCCACAGCAAGTACTCAGTAAGTGTTACCAATGTTACCAATGGGATAGTGATGATACATAGTACTACTTCCTTTCACCACAGTACAGAAAGGTCCCTGTGACCCCATCACAATCTACGTGGTTTCTTGGGCCAAATTCTTCCTGCACTGTAAGTACTGCCTGTTTTGTACATACAGGTTGTTCATGTATATACTCTGCATAACCTCTGACCATCCTGCTCTGGCTGCAACTAGTGGATGTCTGTAAGGTCCTGTCCAGGAGCAATTATGTCTTTTGGGGCACACTGTGTCAGTCTAGTTCCAAGCGTCAGCCTCCAAGCATGGACGGCAACTGATGGGGTGAGCCCTGGGATGAGTCAATAGCCTCATCTTCTGTTGGACTGAGCTCTTGCCATGTGCCCGGCTCTGTGCCAGGTGAAAGACCACAGAGATGCATGTGACTGTGGCCCGGGCACAGGGCAATTGGGTGGGGTGGTAGATTCATCAAAGGACTACCACAAGGCTACCCAGAAATGCTATCACACCATGCCCCCAGCATATTATGCAACAGTGATCACGGCCATTATATGAATACCTTGTAATCTATTAGAATTATTATTACTAGTTACCAGCGCATTTAATCTAGCACAACATGCCCAAGATTAGCCATATCTTTACTTCTGATGAGATAATAAAATAAGCAATAACTTGAAATTTCAAGTTGGAATGTCCAGAAAGTTTTCTGAAGCTATAAATTTCATCCCTTTTTTTCCACGGCAAGTACCCCTCTTAAGGTAGAGAAAATGGAACACAGCAGAACTAAACACAAATACTTGTTTTTCACTAAGGTAGGCAATAATAATAGCAACAGATTGACTATTTTTAGATTTTGCTGTGCATTTACTTTGTGCCAATCACTTTGTTTTGAGACTTTAGAGAAATCAAATCCACTTTGTTATGAGACTTTAGAGAAATCAAATCCTTTAATCTGATAATACATGAGTGCCATTTGGGGGGAGGGGGTACCGGAAATCGAACTCAGGACCTTGCACTTGCCCAGCAGGCGCTTGTGCCACTGAGCTATATCCTTGACTCATAAGTACTATTGTGATAATCTGTTTACAACAGTAACTCTAAGGTCATAGCGAAGAGGTGGTGATGCGCCTGAGATTCACGTTCCCAGTCTGTTCTTGAGGAAGAACGCTATTCTCAAGGGAAGGCTTAACACTGCTGAGGGCCACAAAGCCATCCCGGGAAGGCGGCAGCTGAGCCAGGTCTTGAAAATGAGTAGAAATTAGCCCAAGAAGAGAGGGTTGGGGCCATCACAGAACAAACTAGATGGACAACAGTAGCTAACCTTTACCAAGTGCCCAGGTCTAAATTCCTCACCTACACAATCTCTTTGAATTCCATCAACAACCGTTATCAAGCAGACACTATCAACTCCATTCTTCCCATTCCAAAGCCAAGGTGGGACACTGACTGAACCCTAGGGCCACAAGTCATCCTGGCTCTCAGCACGCCCAGGTCAACCAGGCTTCTACCGCCCCCACGACCTTCACGGAACCAAAGTCCTGAGACAAGGGTCACAGGAAGGACCGGGTTCCTCTAAACAAGTAGATACTGTCTAGGCGCTCCTGCTCCTTGTCACTGCTATGCGCAATCTCTTCTTTATCTTGGTCACTGAATGAGGCAGAAAGGGGAGAGAAATCAAGACGGACATCCCTTTTCCTCAGCGGCTCCTGTGACCTCAACCTCTGTCTGTCACACTCACTGAGCACCACATTCTCAGCGCATTGCTGGCAGGGATGACTACTCCCCCCGGTGATTCCGTGGCCCTGTGGCTTTATCTTGTACAGGGCGCAGGGACTGCAGGCTGGCTTCTCTCAACAGGTGCACAGGCCAGATGACCTTTCCCCCGCCACCTTTATCTACCAAAGGCCAAGCATACAGATTGCAGGCTCACCTGCAGATAACAAGGGTGCTCTGGGGCTGTGTCCATGTGCCATTCTGCAAATCACAGGCGATACAAGAACACCACCACCGGCGACTTGATACACTGCTAGTGCCTTCCTCACTACAAGAAAAGCAAGGAGCAAGAGACAGGAAGCAGAGGAGCCAGAGGCGAAGTTGTTTACAACAGGCTACCAGAGAGATCTGCAGTCCAGACAGGCTTCCATTTCTGCCGCAGAAAGGAGGCTGGGCTGTCCCAGGATCTCACGGAATGTGGGCGGTAGTGTCTCTAAGGGAGGACGGGGAACACAAGCGTTTTTCTTCTACCAAGTTTATCATCTTTGGTTAAGTGACATTCTAACTCAATGTTATTTTTCGGTTACCGCCAGGCAAAGAAGATGTGCAAGCACCTGGCAAGTGTGACCTGCACCTTCTGCTATTTACCAACAGAAACCAGGCTGATATTATTAAAATGAAATGTAACAGAACCATTACTAAGACGTGGGCCTCTGAGGAAAGAACACCTGGGATGGGGAAAGGAGAAGAGAAAGAAGAAAGGGGGAAAATATATATACACACACACCCATATACACAAGATAGCTAAGATAATTGTGCTACTAATTTCTATTGGTTTATTCAAAGGAACACTTAACGCTTAATTGTTTGATCAATTTTGCATGCCCGTATCTGCTAATCTGAACAATTACTTTGAAGATACCAATATGCAGTATAACAACCACTGTTAATTTCCTATCATCTTGCTTTCAAATTCTGTATCGTTTATAATTTTTTATTCTCTTTAATATAAGAAAATTACAATTAAAATTAAAAAAAGGCTTGGGCCTCTGGGGGGAAGAAGGAGGAAGAAAAAGCCAGATTAAATCTAATCTCCAGCTCCATAATCACTATTTTTAAATTATTAACTGCACCTCTAGACATCAAACACTGCGCCAGGGTTCCGGGCAGTTAACACTTCACACACGGCATGAGTCAGCAGCCCCAACACGGGCCTCAGTGACCCTGACCTCAGGCAAAGGTCACTGAGACCTTTCCACGCTGAAAAGGAAGATGGTGAATCTGGTCATCGTCACTAAGAATGTACCTCCAAAGCCTTCACCTCGGAAATTCTCCTGACCCTTAACGTCCCATCCCGGCACCCATCTCTCCCTCCCTGGCACCTCTAGCTTCTACGGAGGGCACAGAGTCAGCCACTAACCCTTGCAGAGCCCCCTGCCATTCAACGAGAGCTGGCACTTGGGGTTACCAGGCCGAAGGCACGGGACCCATCATGCTAGAGGGCTCAGTCCCCATGCTTGGGGACAAAACCCAATATCCATAGCAGCACTGCTCACAGCAGCTGAAGGACATCAGCAACTCAAGCACCCAAGGCTGGAGGAAGGTATGAGATGTACTCTATCCACATACGAGAGCAGTATGGGTTTGGGGAAGGAAGAAAATCTTGACACATGCTAGAGCCTGCTGTTACATCACAAAAAGAGAAAGACCGTAAGTGTGGTGGACTGACAGCTGGTGGTCAGCTTGTAACACCCAGCTGAACTGCATCAGTGTGGTGCCGGGTGTGGAAGGCCCACCTGAGGATTGTTGCCAGCAATATAAAAAGGAGAACTGGAGAACGAGAGGTGCTGTTGGTTCTCGTGGGAGGTGCTGATTCTCCTGGAGAAGCTTGTCGCACTGGTTTTCCTGTTATGAACTCAGCTGTTCTTATCATCCGAGGAGCTCAGGTCCTGGGTGTCGCTGAGGATGGCTGCGGTTCTCTTTGTGGGAGCTCTGGTCTTTACCTTCCTGGCTCCAGTGCAGATCCTTTAGCCTGCTGACACAGATCCTACATCCTGGTGGTGCACACTTTGTAGCTTCCACGACTGACATTTGGGCCTCCCCAGTGCAGATCCTTGATACAGCCTTGCATGAGCCACTGTCGTGGGCTCTTGGCCTCCAGCTGGACTCTTTGGGGGCACTGTCATGGGCTCTAGGTCTTCAGCTGGACTCATGCAGGACAGTGCCCATGGGATCCAGCCCTCAGCTGGATTCTTTGGGTCTTGATTTCCTGCACTTTTAATATCTGACTCTTTGAGTGACTACTATAAAATAATCCCATAAATTATGTGTCCTGTATTAAATTGTTTCCCTTGCAAACCTTGACTACAATAGGTTTCCACTTATACAGAGTTCCCAGAATTCCAGAAACAGGAACATGGTGGATACAGAGGCAGTGATTAATGGGGTCATTTCTGTTGGGGGTGATGCTTAAGTCTGGCCACCTGACATTCTGAAGGTATTTGATACCACCAAACTCTACTGTTACAAATGGTTAAGATGAAGCCCTGGAGCGGGCATGGTGGCGAATGAGGCCTGAGTTCAATGCCACCACCACCACCAAAAAAAAAAACACCAGGAGGAGGAGATTAAGAAGGTAAATTGTATGCTATGTCCACTTTAGCACAATTAAAAAACAAAACAAAAAGCCCTACCCATAACAGCAAGTTCAACATACCCAAACAAGCCTGCCAGACAAGTTCATCAGTCCCACAGAGATCATGCAAGACTGAGAATTCCCAAGTTCCTTTAGACTTCCGCTTCTCTCCGTCCCTTTCACAAACAGAACACTGTCTCCCAGTGTTCAGTTCCAGATGATTCTGAAAAGGCCATCGGTTACTCTGGCTGGAGTTAGCGGGCTGCCCTTCCAGCGAAATCAAAGACAGGTGATGAAGTCCCAGTGAAAGTCACTGCCTCCATCCAACAGAGGGAAATGCCACCACACTATCATGAAAATTCAATGAGTAGTCGCTGACCTCCCAGTAATCTCCCTCTGCAGCCTGTTGCCCTGGGGAGTGGAGGTTAAGCGGGTCACAGCGGTCCAGAGGCAGCTAGCTGGCTGGGGTAGCAGCATGCACTGGTGTCCCTAGCTCTGTCTGCTTTGACCTCAAAACTAAAGAGGCTGCTGGTGATAACTGAGATTCCATGGTGCCACCAACAGCACTGACCTAACTTCCAGTGGCCAATAACACTCCTAACACATGAGAGAGGGCTCAGGCCCCCTGCTCGACAAACAAGAACTACCCAATACACCCAAGATTCAATAGCGTTATGGAATGGCCCTGAATTAACAACTGCAATACAGTAGGTACTTAAAAAATCAGAAAGGTCACCCACTCCGATCATCCTAGGGTAGATGCCTGTCACTCCTCGGCAGTCACCGCATGTTAAAAAGGTACACCTGTGTCTTCTTAGTAGCAATCCACGTGCTGAAGCCAAAAGCAGCGACCTCAAGGCTGATTGACTTCCAGTTACTCACTGCGATAATCATCCCAAACACAGAAGAGGAATCCATCATCGAGACCTGAACATACTTCCTCACCGCTAGTGTCGCAGACCCCTGTAACCAAGACTCTATGCTTCATTTCTGACTACTTTGATCCACAGCTCACTCACCCCATTAAAAACATCTCCCTGCTTTCTTCCCACAGTAACCACGGGGAGAGGCAGTGGAGGACCCTAAACTTTAACATCAAGATGTCCCCGTGCCATCGAGGCAAATGGAAAGGCGGCTTGTGCCTCAAATCTCAATCTCCACCAGAAACCAGAGCCAAGTTCCACCATGTGGGCATGTTCATTATACAGAGCACCCGCTTATCTCCACCAACCCAGGAATATTTCTCGGACAGGATTCGCTGTGGCAGGAGGGGCTCTGTTTACATACATCCCTGAGAGCTTCATTATCAGCTGTGGAGGACCAAGTGTGGAGGACCACCTGGGCGACTCTCCTTGAAGGCGGAGCAACTGTCCGCATTTTGGCTGGACCTGGCCCTATTTCCATGTACTGGTATGTACAGAGCTGGCTAGGACTTCTCATTATCCCTTCAGTTGGCGTTAAGCAATGCATATTGGTCTAGCTGAGCCGCTGATGGTAATCTTTGGAGATGGCAGGCGTGTTTCCCAGGACCCCCGTTGCTCCCTCCAGTGAGCTGGGAGAAGGCGGGATGTGTGAGCAAGCCCTTGCACTACAAACAACAAAAAGCCCCAGTGAATTATACCCTTTAAATGGGTGTGCAGTATAATGTGAGTTGTATCCCAAGGGGTTTTGTTTTGTTTTTAAAAAAGATTCACAAAGCCAAGAACAGGTGTATCTGGCATAGAAGTCCCACATCAATATGAATCGGCACTGTTGTTATCCTATATACAGAAAGTGTACAAAGGATGCTTGCCCGCGTGCAGCGGCTCATGTCTACACCCCCGGCTACTCAAGAGGCTGACGCAGAAGCATCGCAAGGTAGAGACCAACCTGAGCAACTGAGCTCAAAATAAAAATAGCGTGTGTGAAGCTCTGGGCTCAACCCCTAGTATAGGGACAGGGGCAGCCTAGTGACAACTATACGTTGAAACGAAAAATAAACTTAGTTTAACCATTAAAATATTAAATAATTAAAGATTATAAGAATATCATCAAAGCAAGTTTTTCTGACAACCTTACTTCTACCCAGTGAGACTTTGTTTCCTCTTTGAGACAGGCATCCTCCAGAGAGCGGGCGGACAAGGGTGGACACCCACCATCTGTACCCGGACAGCTGCCCGGAAGTCCCACATAAACAGAAAAAGACAACTTGATAAAACTCCGACCAGGTCCAGCACACTCCTGGGCAAGCGGGCACCTCCTCCTGCAGCGGCTGCCACTGAAAGCCAGCGCTTTGCTGCAATCCGTGCCCCAGTGCATGGTCTCAGGTCACCAGGACCCAGGCCCTGGCAGTGCAGGCCCCAAGGTGGAACCAACAGTCCCTGGGATGCGTGTCCTTTCAAAGGAGCTCGAGGCGTGCTGACAGGATGCCAGGCTGGCTGGCACCTTAAATGGACTTGTCTGATAAGGTAGTATCCCCACCCCCTTGGCAAGCTCAGACGGTGCTGTACACCTGTAATCCCAGTTCTCGAGAGGCTGAGGCAGGAGAACCTCAGGGATTTCAATGCTGCACTGAACCACACTTTGTCTCAAGAAACAAAACACACAAATAGAACACTGAAATGCCAAAGGAGCAGGAGTTTCCCAGAGCATCTCCCTAGAACCAGAGCCCATCACATTCACACTGAGGGAGCTCTATCTGCACGCAGTTGAGGGACAGCAGAAACGTTCCGGAAACCTGAGAGGGGCGGGAATACATTATCAGGAAATCAGAAAGCAGAAGACTGCATCTCACAATGCGGACGAGTACAGCGCTTGAACTGGACCAATTAGCATTAAGTAGCCTTTCCACCTGATGCGTAACTTCTTTCCTCTTTTACTTCCTTCCCTCATGTTTTTGTGGGGTTCCCCCCGTTATCTGAGACAGGGTCTTGCAATGTATCCCAGGCTGGCCTTGAACTCGCAGTGAGCTTCCTGCCTCAGCCTCCCGAGTGCTGGGATGACAGTTGTCTGCCACTGCACTCGCCTGCTTTGGTTGGGTTTGTTTATAAAAGCATTACTGAGGCTGGTTTACTCAGGTTCATTCAGCCTTTCACAGAGCACAATTCTGTGGGTGTTGGGTGTATTCAGACTCGGGCAGCTACTCCGCAATCCTGGATCATGTCAGTCACTTCCAAAGGAAACTCCTTGGGCCCCTGAGGGGTCTTGCCCACCCCACCCCCAGCCAGCCCAGGGGCATCCCCTGCCTAGGACCTGTCACCTGCCGCCTGTTCTGGTCACACTTCCATGCCAGCTGAATGCCCCTTCGGAAATCGTCCGTTAGCGGGGTCCAGAAAGCAGACACTCACTGCTTGCAGCCACCCGTCCAGAGCCTACTACAGCGTCACACACACAGGTGAGACACTCCTGGTGACACTTTCGGGTCGTCATATGTGCTATGCGGGCCATATTTGGGAAGGGGTCAGCTGGGGCTGGAACCAGGGCCTCACACATGCTAAGCGTGTGCTCAACTGCTGATCTATACTCCTCGCCCCTGACCTGAGGAAAGGGATATTTCTAATTATGTAATTTAAAAATGTGATGGGGTGGGACTTTTGGTCAGAGAGTACAATGTTCCATATGCTCAATGGCTGAGCACTGGTCGTGTGTGTGTGTGTGTGTGTGTGTGTGTAAAATGCCAGGCATTGTGGCACACCTATAATGTCAGATACTGAAGAGGCTGAGGCAGGAGAATCCCTTGAGCCTAGGAATTCAAGATCAGCCTGGGCAACATAGTGAGACCTTGTCTCCGAAAAACAAAAAAGGGAGTATTTTAGGGAAAAATTTCAGAACATCATCCTGTTCCATTTTAAGATTCCACAGGGTAATGGCAACAGAGGTAAATAAACATTTGCAATGGAAAGACAAGTATAATTCTTGCATATCAAGAAGCCAGGGGTTTCTCACCTTATTTTGAAAGAAAAATTGTAAATACTCTTGAGGAAGGGCGTGTGCGGGAGCCAGACAGTACTCTCTTTGAAAAGCACCTTTTGCAGCTTTAAAGCCACCAATCATGGAAGACCATAAAAAACATACGACGCAGTCTATTCATTAAAGTGTAAGCGGTAGGATAAATTGAATTTTACACTATCATTTACCCAGACAATAATTTCAAATTTAATGACTGAATTTGCTTTAATTGCTTTTCAACGGTGCTGGCAAAACTTGGGGAAGCTCTTCATTTCTGCCAATTTATGAGAAGCAAGGAAACTGGAACACAGAAGGAAAAAAGAAAACCACATCGTGACAGGAAAGTCGTTTCCCGGGCTCACTGCCCTCCAAAGACAAGCCGACCTGCAAGGTTCTGGCCATGGAGAAGCAAAGGGGAAGACAGGACGGGAGAGACACGTGGGACATAGAAGTAACAGTGCTCAGACCTGCATCCAGTCTCTAACGAGGACACTTCTCCCAGCTTCCAAACACATAGGGTTGGCAGCGGACCACAGATTGAAACCAGGCCTTCCGCACTGAGCTGCATCTCCACACCATTTTTATTTTTCACTTTGAGACAGGGTCTTGCCAACGCTGGGCTCCACCTTGGAATCCTCCTGCCTCAGCTTCGCAAAACGCTCGGATTCGAGCTGTCACAGCCAGATAGAATCACCTTTTGACGTCTTGTGAAACTAGAGGAATTCATCACTGTCAGCCCACACCGTGAGGTTTTGTCTGTGTTCATGGGTTTTGTTTTTACTGCTGGGCCTAGCCTGCTTCTAGATGTGAACCCGTCCCAGCAGCTGGTGCAGAGGGAGCACACTCGGAATGGACTTTCCTAGACGTTTCCACCCTGAGCTTCAGGAGCCCCGTAGGTGCACCTGAGAGTCACTCCCAAGGACTGCAGCGGAAGCGGGGTGTGCGTCCTTCCCATGCTCCACACCGTGGGAGTCCTCTAAGTGGGGTGCTTGGCCAGCCCCTCTCCAGCCCAGAGGTCAGCTGCGACCACACAGCATGACCAAGCAGAAGGGAAGCGAAGTCCAGCAGGGCGGCAGGCAGCCCTGCCCAATCCCTTACGCCTGCGAGTGAGGAAGTAAGTGTGCTGAAGGGGTTGAAGGGAAAAAGATCAAAAGGGGAGCAGTCTTTCAAAAGATGCGAAAGCCACCCCAAATGCAAAGCTCAGCGGCCATAAATGGGCTGCAGAGACCACGGCCACACTGCATCCAGGAGACCCGGCCCCGAAGCGGGGAAAGACCACAGGGCCATCATCAGGCTCTCTGCCCAGGAGCCCCACCCTCCCCGAAACTGGGAAAGTGCAGGTCTCACCTACTGCACACAGCTGTTGCACATTTTGTTTGCTGACTTTGAACACGTCTGCTCCAGCCCGAAAAGGTGTGGAGACGAGTTCAATACACCTTGAAGTGCCAGACTTTGGAACTCAAGTACAGATTCACAAAGAGGCTGTGTCACTGCATTTTTCTGTCTGTCTGTCTGTCTGTCTGTCTGTCTGTTTGTCTGGCTGCCTCCTTAATATACATGCTTCCCCTTTGTCTCACACATAAACACTGTCTCACTTTCCTTCTCTTACACAGATACCCCCTCACAGACACACATACATTCTCTCTCTCATACACACACACACACACACACACACACTCTATACACACAAATTCCCTGTCTCTGTCTCTCCCGCCCTCCCTCTCCCTTTCCCTCTCCGTCTCTCATACACACACTCCATACACACATATTCCCTGTCTCTGTCTCTCCCTCTCTCTCTCTCTCACACACACACTCTCACACACACACACACACACACTATACACACTAATTCCCTCCGTCTCCGTCTGTGTCTCTCTTGCCTCCTCTCCTTCACCTTGAACTGTGGCTCCAGCTGTAGAAATCAGGCTTATTTATGACGACAGTAATCAGTACAAAAAGCAAGCACGAACATTTCCGAACACAAAGACTTCACTAGATGCTTAAACATCCGCCCTGTTAGGCAAAAGGAGGAAGACCAAACCTATGACACACCTCACACTTCCCACAGGATGGGAGACTGTAACACAAAGCCTCTATGGGAAAACTATTTTCTCTGTGCAAACACAGAAGGAAAATTACAGAGAGCAATCTGCACGTCCAAAGATTGCATTTACATAACAATTTCAATGCCGGCCAAATTGGTACTGTTTTATGTGCCACATACACTTAAATATCAACACACATTTCTATTAGAACTAAAGTGGGCGATTTTCTACCGCTTATGAAGTTCTGAACCAAAGGCGAAACATCACTCCGGGGACTTGTGTGATTTCTTCCATTCAAATCTGAATAATTCCTTTTTAAAAAGCAAACCTCTACAATGTAAATCTCAGTAAAAGCATCTCCTTATGAGACAATTATAGACATTCGGATCCTCCCCGGTTGGCCTAATGATGTCTTCTCACAGCGCACCAGAAGGATTTCGTTTTACGCCTTAGTTATGTCTGCAAGTCTCTTACTGAGAAGTTTGTCCAAATACTTGGACAAGTGGGATGGGGAGGGGTACATCCACTTCAGCCAGTAGGTATAAAATTTCTGATACTTAAAGCAAGAAAAGTTCTCTCCCTGTAGGATAGTTGGGATTTAGGAGGAAGACATAGGTGGCTGGAACGTATGAGTAGGGTTCTAGGGCTCGGAGGAAAGACTTTGGGGTGGGGGAGGGATCTCCCACAGTTGAGGGAAATCAAGAACTTGACAAGTGCCAGCGTCTTGACTGCCTGCCTTCCCTGCCTGCTGTCCCAGTCCCAGTCCTTCCTCGGGACTAGTCTAACAGGCCCCACGCCCACACACTCGCCCTGCTGATCCCCTCCCCCAAGTCCTGTCCACTGGGCCCCAGAACCGCCTCAGCATCCCTGCCTTCTCAGGCTAAGAGCAAGCACGCCCGCTGCACACACAGGGACCCACAGGACTGGACCCTTGCCAGTCTCTCTCCTCCCCACCCCTCTGCTCTGGGCCGCCCCAGGGGCCTGACACAGCTGTCCCTGTCAGGTCCCCTCTTAAATGACCTTTCCCCACTGACTAATTAAGATACCGTCCCACAGACGCTAGTGGCCGCCTGGATTTCCAATGCCCCTCATGGCTGCTGGAATGTGTCTGTGGACACATTTGCTTCTCCTCCCACTCTAGGGGCGGGGAGTCCAAGGGCAACACTCGGACTGGCTCGCTGCTGGGTGCCAGGATGTGGGACTGGGCTCACCAGACAGTGCTGAGTGGACGGAAGGATGGACAGATGGGCAGATGGACGGATGCATGGATGGACGGATGGGTCCATGGATGGATGGATGGATGGATGGATGGATGGATGGATGGAAGAGCTGCGGTGGGAAGAAGCCACCCGCTAGGCAAGCACTTCCAATGATGGGATTTTAGCTGAAGGCAAAAAAGGGAAGAAAGCTCCAAATGCAATCTGGGAAGGTCAGCCTTCAGATTGGCTGGAAGGCACCCAAGTTCTTGGGCGTTACAGGCAATAAACCCTGGTGGAACCAGTGAACTGCTGAGATTCACAGCAACTGAAATTGCAGCCGTCCTCCAGTCCCCTCACAGAGGTTTCAGATACTGTAAAATATTGCTGACACTCCCCACGGCTTGCAACGGATGGCGGTGGTTAAAGGCACTACTAACTTGTATTATTGAGAATGTTTAAAAAGCACGTACGGACAAAGCCGTGAGTTCCCAAAGAAGTATTCATGCGAAGTTCACAGCAGCCAGAGGGTGGAAGCCACCCCTGTGTCCACCCATAGAGGAATGCCGAAGCAGATAACCACCTACGGGTACCACAGCACATTAGCCTCATCAGAGAAAGAAATTCTGATACATGCTACCCCCAGCATGAAGCTTGGGGGCATCATGGTAAATGAAATATCTCAGGCATCCAAAACACAACAAAAAAGTCGAAACCGTAGGACTCCACTCATCAGAGGCTCCGGAGTGGCCAAATCCATAGAGACAGAAAAAGGGAGGACGGCTGCCCAGCGCTGGGGTTTCAGATTTGCAAGATCTAAGGGTCCTGCAGCTGGGTTGCACAGCAGAATGAGCGCCCTGTCTGAAACGGTACACGAAAGGGCCTCACACGTGCTCAGCAAGTGCTCGCTCACCTCGCTACACCCCCGCCCCTTAGGTCCTGTTTTCAATGCTGCTGACAACGAGATTCTCAGACCTCTGAGGCTTTGCCGAAGGAGTCCATGCGCACAAGCAAACGGAAACAACAACAAAAATGAAAGATCCTGGGGCTAACGCAGGGGCAAGCAAAGAAAGCATCCTGATCATTTGCAGCCTGGGACACAAGGAGGAGTCGGGCCTGTGGTCAAAGGGTAGGCACTCGCCCAGGTTCCTGTCCTCAAGCCTGCCCTCTCTTGGGGAGCAGGATGGACAGGGATGCAGAGTGGGGAGCAACCAAGCAGACCCTGCCCAGTGTGGGACACAAAGACGCGCACAGCACAATCAAGAAAAGGGTTTTGGGGGCTGGGGATTTAGCTCACTGGCATAGCGCCTGCCTGGCAAGCTCAAGGTCGTGAGTTTGATTCCCCGTACCCCCAAAACAAACAAACAAACAAACAAAAAAAGTTTTGTTTTATTTATTTATTTATTTAGTGTCTTTTTGAGACAGGGTCTCGCTATACAATTCAGGCTGGCCTTGAGCTCACTTTGTAGCCCAGGTTGGTCTTGAACTCGCAAGGATCCTCCTGCCTCAGCCTCCTGAGTGCTGGGATTACAGGCGTGCGCCACCACGCCCCGCTTGTTTCTTTTTTTAATGATAATTTGTGTTTTCGGTCAAAAGGCGGGTAGAAGAGATGAGGGAGACTTTCTTCTCTCAGGAAACTTAGTGCTTACTAAATCTCAAGCCACACAATTCCTGCTGAGCTCACCACCTTAACCCCACGTTTCCAACATGCTCAGAAAACCTCCCTCAGGATGGAAACTTTGCGATTTGCGTCTTTTCCCTTTCTGGAGGCCAAATGTCAGCAGCGCTGATGGAGAGCTCGATAAGAGGCAGAAGGAGAGAGCCTGAGAAAGTGCCTCCATGGGGAGAGGCGGCATTTCCTCGGCGCTGGGGCACTCTCCCCAAATCTTGCCAGCTCAACTTCCACTTTGCATTCTTCATCCCAGGCAGCCTTCCTTAATCAGTCCACCAGCAGTCACCTAGGCGCTGTCTGGGAGCCAGAGGAATACACGCTGCCTATCCTCCATCCTCTGAGCAGCCACCGTGAGAAACAGGGTGGTCCACGCTCTCCCAAGGGTGCCCTGACCTGGCCTCAGAGAAGGCCCTGCCTAAAGCAGAAGAAATAAGAGCTACTCCCTAAGTGTGGCTGCACAAAGCCTCGAACCCATCCACACCAGCTGGCCCCACCCTGTCTGGCTTCCTCTGAGTCGAGACCCCATCTGCTTTAGAAAATCAAGCCCCTCCCTCCTTTCGGGTCACAGCTTGGCAGTGTTCTTAAAAACGAGTGATCTTCCTGCTTTACAAAACTGCACATGTTGAGCGCCTTCTCATCCCCGCAAAGCTACCACTCCTTTGCCCAGGCTAAATGCTGAAAATGTTCCATTCTGTAAGAAGCATGTGCCCCCTTCCCGCCGCTGCCATCCTTTATCTTAGCTCTTGAGCACCTTTCCCTCAAGCACAGATCTCCATTGCTACAAAGCAAAACATCCTACCTCACTCTCATCGGCTTCACCGGCAAGGGATCTGCTACAAGCGCCAGCAGCCACCCAAGGCCCTCGCTTAGCAGCGTGCAGTTCATCTCCCCAGGCTCCCTGGTTCATCTGCGGACTTTACCATCAGCAAAAGCAAGCACCTTTGCCACTGTGTCGTCCAGCTGGACGGCCATCGCTCTGGAGTCCAGATCGTTCTACAGGTTCTCACACAGGAGCCAGTGCAGCAGTTCTTGTTCGGTATCAAAGTCTGATTTGTTTTGTCGGGTCTTCCCCACCCAAATCCCCGTATTCTACTTTGTGGCTGCAAAAAAGGAAGGTGTGGGATGAGGAATGTTTAGAGGAGCCAGTAATGGAAACCAGGACCACATCCAACAGCTCTACAGTGAAGGAAGATTCCAGTTGCTGTCCCCCCCCCCCCGGCCCCGCAAAGACAACGGCTAGCACGCTCATTGAAGAACATCAAGTTCCTGTAAACCGCTCCAACCAAGAACCATCCCAGGCCAAGGAGATCAAAGGGCCACGAGCCCATCTCCGCACTGAGCTATTTTTAGATCTCATCAGTAGGAGAAAGGAGACTGCTCATTCTGCCGTTATTCTGGCAGCACGTGAAGAAGGTTCGCATGGGAAATGATCTGGACTGTCATGGCTGCTTTTGAATTCCAGCGATCGTTTCACTCTTTCTCTTCTGCCACCCCACCCCACCCCACCACCAGGAGACCTCCAGCTGCAAGCTCTGGGCAGTCCAGGAGCAAACCACGAAACGCAAAAGAAACAAGCCACTCAACAAAAGCTCCAGAACAAATGCACTACAACGCGTGGCCTTTTTACTCTGCACGTCAAAATGAAAATAAGTTTAAAGAAGAACTGCTCAAATGAGAAATGGGCTATAGTCCAAGTCTTCATATATCCAAACTCTGCAAGATTTTCTTCCAAAGACAAACTACAGATACAGGGTCAAGTTCCCAGCTAGCACGGTAAGTAAAGCCTAAAGAAGCTGAAACATAAACTGCCGTGAAACTACTCAAGTGGCCCCTCATACGGCGGGAACTGTACATGGTGGCACCGTGTGCAGATAATTCTGCTTCTGTGCCCCCTGAGCCATGGACAAGAGAAATCGAATCGTCTCTCCTGCATCTGGTTCTCCGCAGTCTTCAGGAGAAGCAACCATCCAAACTGGTGACCACGCAAGATGGCGGCCACCCAAGACGGTGAAGACCACGCAGACACCAGCACGGTGTTAGCAGTCAAACTGGACTGGCACACACGCGCTTGGAAGCCACAAGGCACTAGAAGTCCAGGAGCAGCACATCCCCAGCACACCCCAGCTCTGCCCCTTCTAGCTCCGTCTGCAGCACACCTGGAGCTCTGCAAGGCTGAAAACGATTTCCAGACAGGAACTTGGCTATGGGCACTGTCCACCAATAGCCCGAGCTTCCAGGTGGCCGTGGACGGGTGCAGCCGACGCACAAAGCCCTTTTTCTGGAGGCCCTACCTCTTCCTCTCCCCTGCCATGCGCAGGGGAGCCCTGATCCCCTCATCTTACGCAGTCACACTCAGCGTCTCTCCTCCAACCTTCTGATCCCCAGCCACAAGGCACCAAGTACCCCATCTCCACAGTTTAACAGCCGAAACTTCCCTTGGAGCAAGTGGCTCTCTAACGGTGCGACATCAGGAGTCAGCAAACGAGGCAAGGGGGAAGCACATGGAAATGATTTAGAAACAGGGAAAGAGAATCCAGGGCACCCCGCTGAAAGAGTGCCTGCCTCGAAGCACACAGAGGCTGCGTACCCGGTGTGCAGAGCAGCACAGCGGGAGAAGTTCAGACTTCCGCCAGGCAGCCGGGCACCATTGCATGGCTGCAGGAGCCTCTGTCAGGAGAAATCAGCTCCGTGCCTGAGTGAGGCGTGTGGCTGGTTTCCAGCACAACTGTGCGTGGATGCTGACCCTGCAAGCCCACATCTTCTTTGCATTCCTTTGGGGCCATTTGAGAGTGGGGAGTGCACGCGTGTGATGCCAGCACTCTCGGCAGGGAGGGTCCCAAGTTCAAGGCCATAAAGTGAGACTCTATGTCAAAAAAGTACACACTTTTTCATAAATAAGTCATGAAAGCTTTTTTTAATTTTAAAGAGAATAAAGTTTTTAAAAAATAACAACATAGACAAAGCCAGGCGTGGTGGTGCAAGCCCGTACTCCCAGCACTCAGGAGGCTGAGGCAGGAGGATCATTGCAAGTTCAAGGCCAGCCTGGGCTACAAAATAAGCCCACGACCAGCCTGAAGCGAGACCTTGTCTCAAAAAGACCAAAACAAAACAAAGCAAACAAACAAAAACCTACATAGACAAAAACAAAACAAACCAAAAATAATGAAAATGATACAGGGTTTCAACACAAAATGATAGGAATTCACAGTGGTTGTTATATTACACATTGTTATCTTCTACGAAGTTGCTCAGATTACCCAATGCAAGACTGCAACATTGATCAAACCATTAAAGGGAATAAAATATAATAATAATAATAAAACATTAGAAATGATACAGAGTTTCACTAAACAAGATGGTAGAGATTCACCAGTGGTTGTATTTTGTGGGTTTTTTTGTGGTTTTTTTTTTTGGTCTTTTTGAGACAGGGTTTTACTATGCAGTTCAGGCTGGCGTTGAGCTCACTTTGTAACCCAGGTTGGTCTCGAACTCGCAATGATCCTCCTGCCTGAGCCTCCTGAGTGCTGGGATTACAGGTGTGCACCACTATGCCCAGCAACCAATGACTGTCGTACTGCATATGAAAGTTTTTAAAGGGTGGAGGGTGTAGCTCAATGCAAAGGCCCTGTGTCTGATTCCCAGTACTACAAAAACTAAAACCACTTGTACAGAAACAAGTGGCAAAGGCCACATTTAGACCCCGCCTTGTAGGAAATGTGTCCCCAGCTTTGGCTGCAAGGAGTTCCTTGAATCACACATTGTCAGTTTTCCAGGGGCCTCGCACCCATGTACCCTGGCCTCTACCCACCTTGCCCTGGACCCATGGACAATGCCCTTTGGAGTTTCGAGACTGACGGTGCCCTAAATCATGGAGAAAATATCAGGAGCTGCACTCACTGGGCGCTGCAATCACAGAGGCCCCCTGCACCCATTCAGTCCTCAGCTCCCACCCAGCTCAGAGTGCGACCTGGAAGTCACACCGCACTGGCCTCAGTTTTCCCACTTGTAAAATAAGACGCGTATTTCCTGGGCCAGCTCTAGAGGAACCAAAGAAAGCACTTTCAGCGTCGCCCCATGGACTGTGTAAGTCTCTCTGTGTTTGTCTCTGTCTCTGCGCCTGTCTGTCCGTCTGTCTGCCTCTCTCTGTACGTTCTTATCTTTCTCTCCCCTGAGGCTCAGCTCCATGCTTCTGTCCGTGCCCCAAGCTCCGCGTCAGGTGTCGCCCTAGGGATCTGACCCAGCGCAGCACACAGCAAGAGGAGCCCCCGCTGAGGTGGTGTAAAGAACACAGAGGGTCACTGGCAGGGCGGGCCGCTCAGGTGTCTCCTCCCTCGGTCCACCCTGGACCCAGGCCATGGTTCAACCACAGTGGCTCTTGCTGCACTTTCCTGGGCCTCCTGCCTCCTGCACCAGCCACCACCTCTGCTCTGCCTCTACCAAGGCGGGTGTTTCCTTTCATGCCCTCCTTGCCTGGGGACCAGGAGGACTAAGAGTTTTTGTGCTGGTGCGGCAAGCTGAAACACAATAGCCAAAGGGGCTGCGACAGGGGCAACAGGACAGTGCGGGGCAGCTCAGCGGCGCTCCTTGCTCAGGAGACGGTGCCTGCTGGGAGGTCACCCAGTGTGCGGTCTCAGTAATTCCTCCCCGGCCTCAACTAAGCACCCAGGCCACGTCCACGAGGCTCCCAGCAAAATTCCTGAGGATCAGTAGATACGAAGTGACCCCCCGAACGCGCTAAGCTTCACTGAAAGACACTAGACATGGCATTCTCACACTAGGAAGCCATGCTGTCTGAATGGAAAAGTCACACCCACCGCTCACACGAGGGGCCTCCGATCATGTCCAAGTGAGAGTCACTGACAGCAGTAAGGGGCGGGTCATGCACAATCCCCTCGAGTCCTCTCCACGCCACAAGGGTGGCACCTCCATCTGCATCAGCGCAGATGATGGAGGGTGACTTCAGGAAGCACATCTCCCCAGCTCGGAGACAGGAACAGGTAACTTGAGCATCCTTCTTTTGCCATCTCAAGCTTCACATCTGTGCTGGCCCTGAGGAGGGCTATACTGAGCTTTACCTCCTTCCAGCATGCCTGACGCTTTTCCTCCCCTCCAGAATGGGGTGGGGGGCGCTGAACCCAGAGTCCTCACTAAGCTCCACTCCCAGACCTCTTTTATTAATTTATTTTGACACAGGGCCTCGCTGAGTCACTAAATTGCTCAGGCTGGGCTTGAACTTGTGATTCTCCTGCCTCGGCCTCCCAGAGTGCTGGGATAACATGCAAAAACCATCCGGCCTACCTATTTCCTAGCTAGGTTGACCACCGATGCTCTAGTGCCTTCCCAGAGCTGGGTGACATCACCTGCACCAGCCACGTCCCAACACCTTCAGAGCAGCAGTGCGGTCTCACACTCACTGCTCATCCCTGCCCTCGGCCTTCCGTCCAGGCACCCACTGGCCCACTTTCAGTCCGCATGGGTGCAGATCCACAATGCCCACAAAAGACTTTCCGGTGTGTCTGACCTCTTTCATGGAAGACGGGTCACGAACATGGCTTTGGTGTCTGAAGTCACAACAGCGCTGCAATTCTCCTCTACGGCTCACTCACAAGAGCTCCTGGGTGCCAGGTAAAAATAGTCACCAGCCCACACAAGGACGTCCCATGCTGTGGCCACCGCTACCCCGCACCCAGAGTCGCAGACCCCCGGCGCGTCCCTTCATTAACCATTTGCAATCTCACAGATCAGGCAGGAAGGGAGCCACAGAAAGTCCCACCGGCCACTTTCTCTTACAGAGTTTACATCTCAGATCTCCCCATTAGGCAAGCGGTACCCAGGCCCTGCAGGTGGGGCTGAGATACCAAACACAGCACAACCATCTTCCAGTGTCATCCGTCTGCAAAATAAATAACATGAAGTAATATCTACACACACGTCTAAGGGAATCTGAAGCAAATGATCTCAGGTTGCAAAAGCTGGGTTTGCAGCGTGTCTGTTTTTGTTTTCCTCCATCATCAGTCCGCCTGCCGCTGAAAACAGAAATGGTTTGTCTCATTGCTGCGCTGGAAAGGAAGGCACACGCCCGACGCATGGCAGCAGGCACGCATCCGGCTTCCAGCGCCGCTGTCCTTCCACCTCGTCCCGAGAGTCACAGCAGTGCTCCACCCCAGTCCACACTCTTGCGGTTTCTGTCCCATTCGAGTTTCCAAGAAGACACCACTGTCGCTCATCTCTGAAGTCTAACTACACAGCAGTCTGTGCAAAAGCAGGTGAAACACCAGCACCGTGTTCCTCAGTCTCTTCCCTTCTCTTCCAAGGACTTGGTTATCTTCTTCCCCAAGCCTCCAAGTGACGGTTTGCATCCCACCCACATTATAGAGGGAATCATCAAGGTATTCAAGGTCTACAGAAGTGTTAACCTCATCTAAACACACCTCCCCAGCAACATCCTGGTATATGAAACTAAGTGTCGAGGGGCCATAGCCCCCAGGCTAACACAAAATTCTAACGCAGACAATCCGTAGATGAGTAGGTGTGGCCATGTGCCGATAAAACTTTATTTGCAAAGACTGGCTGAGGGCAGAGTCTGTGCACAGCCTCACAGGGTTAGTTTGCTGGGTTCCTCTGGAATCATCCTGTACCACGATACCAGCTTCATCTTTCCAAAGTCCCACCCGCCTGCTCGAAGGTCTTTCAAGGTTCAAAAGTTACGGGACAAGCTCTAAGCCAGTGTCTAAGGTTCTGTAGTAACTGTGACCAAAATCCCACGACCCCAGGATGCAATCCCCTACCCCAGTCAAATACATCTCCCTAGGATTGGACTTCCGCTCTGTGGCAGTACAGACTTCGGGGCTGGATCGTTTGCAGGGACACACAACACTGACACAACCCTGCTGCACAGGGTTAGAAGCGTAGTGGAAACCTGTCCTTGTCAGCACCATGCCTCTCAGCTGCAACAACCCACGACTCCAGACACTGCCAAATTCACAACAGGAGAATGAGAGGGCATCTAAATTATACTTCAATTAAAGACATTTAGGGGCTGGGGATTTAGCTCAGCGGCAAAAGCGCCTGCCTGGCAAGCACAAGGTCGTGAGTTCGGTTCCTGGTACCGGAGAAAAACCAAAAAAAAAAAAAAAAAGACATTTAATTTTTTAAAAAGAGAAGGTGCAGAAAAGCTGCACATCCATAGACATTTATTGATTGACTCTCCAGGTTAGGTCCAGCTCTATAGACTGTGACCTCTAAACAGTGAACATGACACACGTCACAGAAAGAAGAGGTGCTTTCTTGTAACCCACAAGGCTAGCGACTGTCTCTGATTGACAGCGTTGAAGTGTGTGGGGTCAGCTATGATGGAAATGTACCCAGGAAATGTACCCCAGAAACATGAAAGCAATTCCATGCCATCCAGAGTCCCGGCCTGCAGGTCTCTCTGACTTCATCCAAAGATCCGTCCAAGCAATCACCCAGTTATTTTAAATCCTTCAAAAGGGCTTTGTAGCGTGTCATGTGGTGACACACGTCTGTAACCCCAGCATTCTTGGAGGTTGAGGCAGGAAGATTTCAAGGTCCAGTCCAGCCTCGGCAACTGTCATGGTCAGCTGGTCAGCATGGAGTGTCAACTGGATTGGGGTCTGCCTGAGGCATTGGTGGAGCATACTTCTGGGTGTGTCTGCATGGGTCACAGAGGCCTGGCCTTGGTGTTTCTGTCTGGTCCCTGCCCCTTTTCTCTCTGGTGCTATTCCCCTGTTCTGTTTTCTTGCCTCCATGAGCTAAGCAGCCTTTCTCCACCACACCCTCCCACCATGACGTTCCTGTGTTGGACCCAGCTGGCCATGGACGAAACCCTCTGAAACCATAAGCCAAACTTAACCTGTCCTCATTTAAGCTGTGAGTGTTGAGTATTACGTCCCAGCAGCAGGAGAGCTCAGCAGTACAACAGCTTAATAACTTAGCAAGACTCTGTCTCAAAATAAAAAATAAAATAAAATAAAATAAAATAAAATAAAATAAAATGCACCAGGGCTCAGTGGGAAGGCCCTGGGCTCAGTCCCCCGTATCTCTCACACTAAGAGGTCCCTGCCCTCACTATCGGTCAATATAGTCCACTGCTAACAAAATCAGGTTACTTTTAATAGCTTTTCCTTTACCCAGTGTGTTACGTGATCATTTCCATTTAAACCCTATTATGTTATCAGTAAGGTATTTTGCATTTCTGCATGTCTTTAGGATTGGTGCATATTTTACACTTATGCGAGGCTTCTCAGCTTGGACGGGCCACCTGTCAGGTGCTCTACACCCACACACAGACTGTGGCTACCACCATGGTCACAGCCCAGCTACAGGCAACAAAGTGATTGAAGCAGCTCTGGCTGGAGGCTGCTAGCTATGGGGTAAGAGATCAGGGGTGGTGGTGGGAATTATGCCTTTGCTCTCCCATAAATAACGGCCCAGCACTGCTGGAGACTTTTGCCGCAAACTACACCCTTCCTTCCTCGCAGACACGCGGAGAGAGCCACACAGTAGCAGCAGTCGCCAATGCCTACGCGCAGGATAACAAAGCCAGCATTACCACCCCACTGCCCCATGCTAAATCCAAGGCACAGTGAGGCCGACACTGTGCAGATGACATTTCAAAGCCAAGGTCCTTTCCCCAACACCAGGGGACTCCACAGGGAACCATCATGCTGGCCCTCTGCATTCACTCCTGACCTGTGGGAGCTCAGAAAGCCCCAGGTGTCCCGATAGGTCACCACAGTCCAGGGGGCAGCACAAACTCCCACCAGCCATTGAGGACAGATACAATAGTGCTTGCCCTGTAGAGGAAGAAGCTACAACCGAACCCTCATGCCATGGGTATCCCCATGGAGCCATCTTGTCTTTGTTACTTTTTTCTCATTGCTGGAACAAAATACCCGACACCCAGAATTAAGGAAGGAAAGGTTTATCTAGCTCACAGTTTATGGAGGTTTCAGTCCGTACTCGGCTGGCTCCAAGGCAGAGTGTCACATGGCAGATGGCAACAGTTTGTGGCCGTGGAAAACAGCAAAAGCAGCAGGAGCAAAAAGGGAGGAGCAACAGCAAGCGGCCTCTTTCTCTCCCTTATATTGTATACAGGCTACCTGCCCTAGGGTCAGTGTAGCACTCACATCGTCATCCCAGCATTGGACCATGAGTCAATCAAAACCTCTAGAAGCTCGCCCCATGACTGCACGAGGCTTTGCGGGGAGACAAACCATAACACACCTGAAATGAAAGGCTACGTGGGGATCTACAGATTGCCAGCAGCTCAAAGCTTTTCTCGTGGGCACTAATGACATGGGAGCTGGCCCATCTCAATTGCTGGAGGCTGTCCATGCTCCGGGGTGTGTGCACACCTGTCACTGATTATTACCCTGCCTCTACCCATGAGATGCCAGCAGCTCCCCTAAGCCAGTGAAGACATTTCCAGACTTTGCCAACTGTCCTCTGGGAGCAAAATCACCTACTGCCTTGGAGCACGGCGCAGACCTGTGTATGCCAACTGAGTGCTGTCATCCCAGCACTCTGGAGGCTGAGGCAGGAGAATCGCCTTGAGTTCAAGGCCAGTCTGCGATACATAGTGAGACTGTCTCAAAGAACCAAAAAATAAATAACAAGCACACTGATTTCCAAGGATACAGCTCTGTCTCAAAAGGACCACGCTGATACTATCAGTTTGTATGACGCCTTTGGCCATTTGGTAGTTGTACAGAAAGCAAAAGCTAGCCTCACCCCCTCCTCCAACGGCAACAATGGTGTGATCCAGACCTCCAGCAGCCTGACAAATGCAACAGCAATTCAGGAACTAGCACATCCTGATACTCTTCGACACAGGACGAGGCCATGTCACAATAATGCCACTGTATGTTTAAAAAAAAAAATCAGTTGAAAATGCACATAACACTCCTTCACCTACTGAACACCCCGCTTGTACATGCCTCTACTCCTGTTCTGTCCAGCACGTTCTCCTACTGTGCTACTTTCAAAGGAGAAGCAAGAAAGGCCGTCTAAAACCTCTCTTCCCAGCAAGAATCCAATTCACACTGCTTCACACCCATGCTCCTTAATAAACGTGCTAAACATCCATCTATGAAACACACTCCACTCTCTCCTTCTTCCTGTTCCTCTCAGCTGATGCATCAAAGATTCCCATTTTAGTCCTCATGAGGCATTTACTACATGTCATTGGTTATTACACACTTTCTCCTTTTTTTTTTTTTTTTTGAGACAGGGTCTTGATAGGCAGTTCAAGCCAGCCTTGAACTCATATATAGTCTCAAACTCATGCCATCCTCCTGCCTCAGCCTCCCAGAGTACTGGGATGACAGGAGTGTACTACCACACCCGGTGACCATGATACATTCTTCTCGGTTGCCTTTTCAGTGGTGTTTCTCCCTAGCCTCAGCGAACATTATTGATGAGACCAATTGTAGCTGTTCATGCTGCTGAAATGCCTGACACGCTGAACAGAAAGCAAATCAGCACGCAAATGAAAGACAAGAACAAAAACTCATCTTAAACAAGTTTCAAACGCGTGTCGGCTGGGAGGAAGGAAGGCGGAAGAGAAGAAAGGCGTGAGCCAGCTATACAGACGGAGATTTGGACTTCCGCCCAGGCCTGGTTCCTGCCTTCTGGGGACAGTTCACTCCTGGGGACACCAGCTGTGAGAAATACGTCACAGGCCGGCCTGTCCAGGCCTGCATGTCTCATTGGGGAAATAAAGGAAGTACCCTGTTTCTAAGGGCGATGTAGTGATAGCGATAGCTCTGCTGAGGATGTGGGTATTGATCATAGGG
>NW_004955499.1:7689451-7715815 GCF_000276665.1 Chinchilla lanigera | reverse complement strand
GGTGGGGGGGTGGGGAACCTATGGAGAAGAGTGTGTTTCTCCATCCAGGCAATGAACGACCTGAAAATAAGAAAACGCCGTTCGAAGATTAAGAACAATCCAACACTTTAGAGTAGGAACCACGAAGTAGCATAATTATTACAACTCAAATGCCACCCAGCATAAACCCCCAGGGCTCTGAATCAGGCCCCGCCTCCCTCATCAATGAGGAACAAGACTCACACAGTCTACAAAGCAACCTTGGAAAATGAGCGACCACAAGAAGCCTTTTTAGAATGTCGATTGATTTGCATGTCTTTTCATGTTTAAACACACAGCCATTCAATCACCCATCCATCCTGTCAATCAAAAATATGTGGGGGAAGGCCAGATGACAAATGCCTGTCATCCCTGCTATCCTGGAGGCTGAGGCAGGAGGATCATTTGAGCTCATGCACTGGAAAGAGGCCTGAGGAACACAGCAAGACCCTGTCTCCAAAACAACAGGTATACGGCTGAGTGTGTAGCTCAGTGGTGGAGCTCTTGCCTATGAATGCCTAGGAAAAAAAAAGGAAAACAGAAGAGTGAAGCTCCCCACAGAAAGATAACACCTAGCCAGGCACTGCCCTCTCCTGCTCCCTAAGGATGCATAGCTCCACTCTGCAGCTCAGGTCAGCAAGCGAAGACCATCCCACCCAGTGTGCATGTCCCTGGGTGTACCAGGGAGGACAGAAATGTAACAGCATCACAAGCATCTCACAGCTGGAAGTAGTGGTGCATGCCTTGGAATCCCAGCACTCTGGGAGGCTGAAGCAGGAGGATCACAAGTTTGGGCTCGGCTCAAGGAAATAAGTGATGAAAGTGAGCTTCTAACTCAAAAATACAAAGGGCTGGGGATGTAGCTCAGTGCAAAGACTCAGTATGGGTGGCAGGGAGGAGCTCAACCTGAAGGTTTTTTTTTTTAAAGTCAAATTGCTCAAATTATTTTCTATAGGAAGTGAAGTACAAAGTAAGTAAAAAGGAACTTTCTTTGCAATTCTTTATGGCAGAATTTGACCATCAGAGGCCACTGGTCATGGGTCAAGTGCGTATTTTTCATGAGATGAACTCTGTTTCAGACTGGCTTGAGGACCACATTGGGAAGACGTTCGCATTATAGCACTGTCGGTTCCATGTTCAAACAAATCTTATTTCACAGTCCCCTCACTCCAAGAGCTATTTATAAGTTGGCCTTCCTTAAAGCATTTTTTCAAATGTGGAATTTTAAAACACAGGAGGTGACTTTTCAACACTCATAAAACTGGGAGGAAAATGAATTGCATCGTCCAGAAATTCGAGTATTAAATACATACACACACACTTAAGCAACACCTACTCAAGAAGGCAGCAATTCATTCCAGCATGTACCTTGCTTCCCTTCCCAAGTCCACTGGGGCAAGAGCGACATCGATAAAACCAGCCAGTCACGAATCCCCTTTATGACCCTCCAGGACACTGAACGGCCTCTGGTAGGGGTCATGTCCCATTCAGGATGATGGACAGGATTTTTTTCAGCAAGCAGCTAAGATGCAGGCACCAGCCCCACTTCAATCCATACTCAACTCTGGACCAGACACAGACCAGGGTTTATGGCTCGGCCTCGTGTGGATGCAAAGCACACGTCCAGGCGAAACCCAAAGCGAAGAAGAGTGCAAGAGTCCCCTCTTTCAGGACACAACTTGCAGATCCAGCAAGAGGCCCACGCTGTGTTCTTCCCAGGCCAACACAGGCAATGACTAAGCAAGGCGTCCTTTCTCCAGCTACAGGGCAGCCTTCAGCCCAGACCTCGCTGGGCTGGGCTGTCACCAGGGTCAGCACTTTAGCAACCCCAAATCACTGTCTTGGGACTTGTGCTGCTCAATCTGGGCCCCCTTTCATCTTTCTTTTTTTTTTAATTTTAAAAATAAAAGGAGGAAAATATTAACAGACAGACAACATTTTACAAAATAGCAAAGGAACAGTACAGACAGTACGGAGTTACAAACAGAGTGGTAGGAAATTAACAATGCTTGTTGTGTTACATATTGATATCTTCAAAGTGGTTTCTCTTGAAAACAGATACAGACATGCAATACTGGTCAACCAAGGACTCATTGACAGTTTCTTTCAGCAAGGAAATACAAGACAGTCGAACAGCCATGTTGACTATCCTGCATATACATACATACACACTTCCTCCTTCTTTCCCTTCTGTTTTCCCACATCCCAGTTGCCCTTTCCCTTTGAGTGCTTTCCTATCATTTCACAATGTCTATCATATCTCCTAGTTTAAATTAACTCTTTCAGGTTTTACACTAGTGAAACAATGCAGTGCTTGCACATGTATGTTTGATTTATTTCACTTATGAGTATGGTCTCTACTTGTGACCATTTACCTATAAAAGCCTCAAGTTGATCTTTCTTTATATAGCTGAGTAATATTCCATTATATAAAAGTACCACAATTTTCTTATCCAATCCTCAGTGGATGGACATTTGGGTTGCTTCCACATTTTAGCAATTACAAATTGTGCTGCTATGAACATAGGTGCACATACATCACTGTGATATGATGTTTTTAGATCTTCTGGGAAAATACCCAGCAGGGGGATAGCTGGGTTGAATGGGACCTCTAGACCTAGTTTTCTGAGGAATGTCCCCTGTTATCTTTCACAGGCCATGTCCCTGTTAAAATATAGCAACCCCCCCCAATTCCATCTCATCGTGTGATTTCCAGAGGACCAAACAGAGATGGCAGTTCTAACGTTGTCTTCTTTCTTTCGGGTCCGTCCATCTCAAAATGTGAACGTGCATGTTGCATCTGTACACGTGGGTTGACACTATACTACTCACACCCACACACCGTCAGACCTCAGATTCTGGATTTGCATATTGAATGCCTCCTGGCTAAAATTTACCTGACACTCCAAAATCAACACAGGACTCTCACTGGAGGTGAGCGACTCAAAGACACTCATGCAGTGGGCGAAGGCATTGCACGGTACACACGCATGACCCAGCTAAGGTCGAGCTCAGTGTCCTTCGGTCGGGGGACAGCACAGAGGCACACCACACACTTAGTGCGCACTGGCCTTACGTTCCGTCCCGGCACCGAAAGGGGGCGGGGCTTTGCAGCCGACGCATGGCCATGTTTTTCATACTCCCGGGCTCTTCCTGGGTGATTGTAGTGTTTGAAACGGCCCCAAAGCACAGGGTTCAAGTGCTGCCTGGCGCCTCTAACGCAACAAGGCCAGGATGCAGAGACAGCGCACACCCCAGTCATGTTAGCCAAGAGTGTGACTGTGGCAGAACCACACACAAGCTCCAAAAGGCACTCGAGAAGCCAGGTTAGGGACTCACTGGCGAAGGACAACGCAGCCCACGTGCTGCCAGAAGCCAGAGCTACGTGGTCCTCAGCCCTGATGCCATCTTGCCATGTTTCCACACCCCAAAGGCACCCTCGAGTGGCACGCCACCGTCCCAGCTCCATCCTTCACCTGTGTCCAGTGCCGCCACGCAGGGCTCTCTGCCCACGATTACACTGTCCGCCCGAAATTTACCCAGCAGCAGCGAGGCACGGAACAGGCAGGCACCAAAGACAAAGAGATTATAGACATCGATAGAAAGAAATCTCTTCCCTCTGTTGGCTGCTGGCTCTGGAGCCCATCTGCCACGCCAGGTGTCCTGATGGTCCCCTCAACTTCTCTGACAAAGCATCTCTCAAGGGAAGCTTTGGTATTCGTCACCATTTCTTAAGGAGGAAATAGAGGAAAACGCAGAATTCAGGGCAAGAAGCAACCGCTGGTTACGAAACACAGGGTGTTAACTCCTTCTTCCTATTTTACAACTCCTTCAAGCCCAGATGTAGAGACGCTTCCAAGAAAGCCATGAGCAACAAGCACTCAGGTGGACTTTTCTTGCGCAGCCTGGGGGAGCCCAACAGCGTCCCGAGTGATCTAACGCACCCGTTTCCATGCAGAACTGTCCCAGCCCAGCTCTGAAAGGACCAAGGCCAATGAGGAAGAAGGCTCACTGGTGCCTGCTTAAATAAATGCACACAAGATTACTAAATTTCTCTACAATGCTCAAGCTACATGTTTTAATAGAAGAAATTAATTTCTTTTAAGTTGAAGAATCTGCCAGCTGATTCTCCAAGGACTTTTCCAGAAAAAGGTGACTGTCCTCTCGACCACAGCTGATTCTAGGTGACAGCATCCCTGATCACAAAACACGGCTGACAATGACGAGGCTGGTACACACAGTGACATGCGACATTACGCTCAGAGAGGTGGCCATTAAAATATGTATAATGTGGCTTTCCCATGAAGCCAAGGCCCCATCCATATGTGACAACTGTCACCATATCACCAGTTTATATGTGTTCCAAACAAGAGTGGGATAATGAGATAAGGTAACCACAGTCCCTACGTTTATTGAGACTCAATGTCTGAAGTTGGTTTTCTCTGACAGGGTCCGAATTGATGTTTAATTATATCAGATTTGCTAGACAATCAAGACTTCCCCTAGAAGACAACAACACAGAATGCAATTTGTTGGTAAAGGTGCTCTTCTTGGTTCTTACGCAGTGCAGTGTTAATCACTGGAAGTCGCTGTGAACATCGAACATCGTAAGTATAGAGCACCCCCTATGAGGTGATAAGGGATAAGGACAATTTTGTTGCCGCTGGGTTGCGCCATATGCAATTTTTACCACTGTGAACGGCCGAGTAACCATGCACTTCTACTACTCAGAGTGGAGGCCGCGACCAGTCTGGAAGGAGATCACACTGCACGGCCAGAGCAGTCTCTGAGCGATGCAGCCCAAGCCCTCCACTGACAGAAGCCAAAGGATTCCCTCCTTCTCTTGAGGCCAGTGGCACAGGGGTGGTTATCGATGCAATTACGTCTAAATCCAATGACTCTGTCCTCCCGCAAGGGTTCGTTCCAGAGAAATATTTGTCTTATCAGTCTGCACAGTCAACAAAAACAAAACAGAAAGAACTCAATTATATGGGTCTTTTTTACTTAATCCAGTAAATCACAGATGAGATCAGAGATCAAACTGGGCTAAAATAAGCAGAATTTCCTAATAGAGGACTCAACTACCCGTGTACCCCTCCCTGCCAGCTTCATTCCCACTTACATGTGCTGAACAAGTAGGCCATGCGGGCGGGTGCCCTACAAGAATGAGATTTCCAGCGGGCATGGTGGCACACGCCTATAATCCCAGCATTCCAGAGGCTGAGGCAAGAGGATCATTGCAAACTCGAGGCCAGCAGGAGCTACAAAGTGAGCTCAACGCCGGCCTGAACTGCGTAGTGAGACCCTGTTTCAAGAAGACAAAACAAACCAAAACCAAAACAAAACAAAAACAGACTTCCTGAAAGAGCAACTCGGAAAGAAAGCCCGGGCCATTCCGCTCCTTGGTAAACAAGACAATCTTTGAAGAGACTGAGAGACTGCTTAGTCAAACATGCCAGTTTGTGGCTGTCTAAAGCAGCAGCTAGAGATGCCGCTGCGTAGCTGAAGCAGAGCACTTGCCCAGCGTGCATGTGGCTCTGGGTACAAATCCAACCTCCAGTTCCACCCCACTCCACGCCAGGCCAGCAAAGCAGGCAGGAAAATGTCCCCTCTACCAAGCACAGTTTCAAGCAGGCATTCGGGAAAGCTGACCCGAAACAGTAAGGGACAAATGCAGCCGGGCATGGTGGGGCACAGCTGTAATCCCAGCACTCTAGGAGGCTGAGGCATGAGGATCCCAAGTTTGAGTCCAGCACAGAGCAACATAGTGAGACCCTGACTCAGAGTACAAAAAAAGCGGGCAGGGGCTGAGGACATACCTCAGTGAAGAGGCCCTGAGTTCAATCCCTAATACCACCACCACCACAGCAAAAGGCAACACATCTCTCTCCTTCAGAACAAGTCGCATAAACCTGCTATGTTTACTTCAGTGCCGGTCCCCACCCCAACAGCACACTCTCCGTGCCCAACACTGTGAGCGTTCCACTCCTGTGATGGGTCAAAGCATCCTGACAGAGGCCAGCAGAGGCTAAAGACCTCAGTTCCTTTCCACGCTGCCTCCAGCACTGTTCCAGGCTGCTTTACGGGTGAGGGTCACTTTTCCAAAACCCTTTCCTGGTCTTCCAGCGGCTTTGTTTTGACTTTTTAAAGGTCAGCTGGCTTTCATGTAAAATTTCTTTAAAACAAAACACGGCTGACAATGACGAGGCTGGTACACACAGTGACATGCGACATTATGCTCAGAGAGGTGGCCATTAAAATATGTATAATGTGGCTTTCCCCATGAAGCCAAGGCCTCCCTCTAATGTAGTTCATGTATTTCTATTTTCATCTGCTTGTTCACCCTGTGCTGATTTCTAGGTCGCACGCTTGTCAGACACAGCAGCGTGGTGTCCTCACAGCCCAGGGGATAAGACAGAGGAAAGAGGAGGGGAAGGATGAGAAGAGAAGGGGAGGATGGGAAGAGCAGGGCAGGATGGGAAGAACAAGGGATTATGGGAAGAGCAGAGGAGGATGGGAAGTGTAGGGTAAGAACAGGAAGAGGAGGTGGGAGTCACTTGTCTACGTCCTGTCCCCCTGCACCCGCCTCCACCGCTCAAGCACAAAGGCCTTGCTCTCCCAAGTACTGTGCCACAGACTAACAAGGAAAACCTTTGTGCTTACTACTAAAACCAACAAAAAAAAGTCTAACAAAGTTGTTTTTCTCTTTTGCAGGGCTGGGGATGGAACCAGGGCGTCATCTATGTGAGACAAGCATTCTACTACTGAGCTAAACTCCCCAGCTACTTCCTTCAGGTGCTGGCAGCCCCAGAGGTGGCTGTCCTCTCGACCACAGCTGATTCTAGGTGACAGCATCCCTGATCACAAATTCTTCCCTGACTCGCTTTCTTGAAGGAGCTCTATTGGCTCGCATGGCCAACCCAGATGGGAATGGAGAAGATTTAACTCACACAGGGCCCGGATGTGGCTCAAGGGTGGAACACGAGGCCTTGGGTTCAAGCCCCAGTGCTGCAAAACTCACCAGCCAACAAAAAATACCTATCAGCATCAAACTCCATGCAGTGTCCATTGTCCTATTGGAAAGCAATTCCAGGGCTGAGTGTCTCATGCCACAAACATTTCCATCACCAAAGCATAGGAAGGAGGAAGCAGTTTGTCAATTCACCAACAGCACACAGGAAGGCCAAAGCTTTCTTTTGGCCCACATGCTAACCGTCAGCCCCCACGGCCACAGACACGACTGAGAGCATAGCCTAAAGGCTGATCCCTGGGAATCTGAGAAATGGATCCTAGATGCACACAGCAGCTTCTTGCAATGGTCAGCCTGGCAAACTGACTCGTGATTACCAAATGCTGGCTACAGAGCAGAACAGAACACTTAAGGCACGCCAGGTCTGGTGGCACACACCCGTAAACCTGGCACTTGGGAAGCAGATGCAGGAGCGCCACAAGTTCGAGGTCAGCCTCGGATATATAGCGAGTTCAAGGCCAGCCTGAACTACACAGCAAGACCCTGTCTTTAAGAACAAAACCAACAAACCAAAAACATTGAAGGCATGATCATTGCTATTACGGAGGAAAAAAAGTTTTTTTAAATTTTCCAGCACTAGAGACAGAACCCAGAACCTTAGGCCAGAGCTTCCCCTACCCCTTGATGAGACAGGGTTTAGGCTGTCAGCCTGGGCTCAACTTGCCTCTTACCTCAGTTTCCGACAGTGCTGGGACTACAGGGGCCTAGCTAGAGGAAAAAATATTTTTAATCCCCTAATAAAATCTGATACTAAAAACAGATTTTCCCACACCAGATACAAGGTTCACTTATTAAACCAAGCAACAGCAAAGAATGAAGCAAACATAAGGAAGTAATACAGTACACAGCAAGAGATAAAAAGTCACCAAATACTACAGACACTGTGGCTGTCTACTCTCTCACCCATAAAAGTGGCAGAGCCTCCCTGCCCTTAATGGATGTCCATGTCTGGCCCCCTGCCACGTAATCCTACGGGGCCTGTCAACTAAAATATCCCTCCCCATGGGTGCTGGGTCTGGCCATGCAACCTGCTTTGGCCAACAGAAGGTTCATGAGGGTGATGGGTAGATTTTTCAATGCACCTTGGTGGTTTAGCTTGGGACCTAAGCAAAGAAGCACAAAAACCTGCCCCAGGATCCCTGGCCCCAGAACAAAGAGCTACATCATTCAACCAGAACCAGACTTCGCCTTCCTAATTCTAGATCAGCCCACGAGACTCACAGATGGCCTGAACAGTAAGCAAGAAAGAAAGGATTGTAGGTATAAGGCTCTGAATTCAGAGGTTACTGTTTGTTATGTGGCATCAGCAAAAGCTGACTGATACACTACCAAAATATACCATTCAGCCACAATGTCAATAATAGAAATTTTCTATCCTGAAATTCACTTGTCCTGCTTCAGGCTTCTCTTCCTCTAAAACTTATCAGATAATAAAATGACATTTAGAAACAAGTCAGTGGTTCTTTGTCATGGTGGTGGTAAGACCCCGTATAGCCCCAGTTATAAAAGCCACCAGAAAAATACTGACCGCCTATGGTCTTATCAACAAGCCCTTCCTTCATTGTGGGCAGACAGCCTGGAAGTTATACACCATGCATGGCTGGAGAAAATCAGCCTTGGGCCAGGAGCGGAGCTTAACAGCAGAATACTTACTTGCCTGGCATGAGTGAGCCCCTGGATTCCCAGCACTGCAAGAGGGGAGAACAAGGCCAGCCTCCACGTTCGACAGCTTGGAACAGCAAATTCAGTCACACAGACAAGAGGCTGATCCGTTGAGGAAACTAAACCACCTTATGATTCTGCTCCTGTGTCATTCCAAGCTGTGGCTCCCACAAACCTTAGCAAGCAGCCGCTCCCTTGTTGCTCAGCATCCTGGGACCTCCCACGGCCCCCTGGGGAAAGCCATGCTTCCTGGATCTCAGCCCTACAGAGGAGCTCCTCAGGCTCCACCCAAACATGCCACAAGCGCTCGCAGGCGCAGCTGGTGAACCTTCCCCGGGGTTGACCTTTTGGCACAGGAAATCAGGAGAAAAGTGGAGGGAGAGGGGAAAATGACAGTTCGTGCTAGACTGGAAGCTGAACGATATAACACTGCTTCACGAAGAACGCTCCACGTGTGAACAATTTTCCATCTCCACTGTAACCGCACAGCACTGCAGACTGAGTCTCCGGCTGAGTCATCCCTCAACATCTTCCACCTCGACACCCAGCCCCTTAGCCTAACCCTCCTGGACTACCCAGAGTTTTGATAAAATGCTCAGCAAGACATGAGCAGCAACAGGGATGAAATCCGAAGCCATTAGGTCAGAAAAACCACATCAAAAGGCCACACGTGCAGGACAGGAAAATTCAGAGGCAGAAAGACCATCTGTGGTTGCCAGGACGAGGGCATGGAGCACAGGGAGCGACACCCTAGTGGGTACGAGATCTCTCCTGGGGTGACGCAAATCTTCCAGGATCAGGTACAGGTGTGAACTGCACCACTTTGTAAGTATACTGAGAAAGCCCTCAGCCATGCTCTTTCCACGAGCAACTTGTATACATGCTCAAGAAGGCTGTCCGTGTAAAAGAAAATAGAACAGGGTTGGAGGGCAGCTGCGCCCAATGGTAGAGGACACGCTTAGTGTTAGCAGGGGCAGCGCTGTGGCTTCAGTCCTTCATACCAAAACGAAAACAAAAACAAGGTGAAGCAGCATGAACCACGGGACACCGGCCAACGATTACACGCAACCACTAGAGTTTTACAACACTACCACCCAAAGGAGACGAGCCATCTCGCAGAGCCTGGACTCCTCCACCTGAGCCTCTCCACAGTCTGCTGAAGACTCAGACGTGAATGAACAGAGAGGTCAGCAGCGAGACAAAAAGCTGTGGCTGGGGGTGGATCATGGGATGAACTCAGCACCCCGCTGGGAAGACCTAGCGGTCATGATCACACTCGGGAAAACACTCTTCTAGAAAAGAGTCCCGAGCAATGTAAGGCTGCTCTCTCAAATGCAAAGATGATCTTTCCCCAAACTAAAAGAACTACAACAACATGGCCACTGGCTACTGTGGGAAACACTTTCTGCCAACTTGCAGCTGCTCTGGGACCACTTAAGTGTTAGATTAAGCTCCCGGTAAACAACGTGGCACCCTTGGGTTGACTGGTTTGAGAGTGGCTATAGGGGTGGGAAGGAGACGGGGCACCCCCAGCTCAGGCCATGGCTATGGGTATAGGTGCTGACTATACTGCTGGCTACTCCTTCGCAGAAGACCCCCCTGGACAGAGAGGGCAGACTCTCTCTCTCTCTCTCTCTCTGGGCTGGGGTTTGGCTAATACCAGCACCCTGACCCATCCCTCCTGAGTCACCCTTGACATCAGCCACCAGGAAGCCCAACTCAAGCCAAAAGAAAACACACACACACACACACACACACACACACACACACACACACACGAAAATGGGGAGTTTGTCAGTTCAAGCCACAAGTAACACTACATTACAAGGCGTGGTAAGCCCAGCCTGCTGGGGGTTGGTATGGTTTCTATCTCCATGTCCCCCAAAGCCTCATGCACTTAAAAGTGGGGGCCTGACTGGACAACAGCATCTTGTAACTATTAGGAGGTGACATCTGCCCAGAAGGGGTGGTGGCTGGGGGGACGCGGCCCGAAAGGGTCTCACCATGAGGGGAGTATCTGTCCTCCACCCAGCCCCTTCCACCATGCCAACAACTGCCTCCTTTAAACTGTAAAGGTCTTTACTGTGTCTCAGAAGGAAAAAAAAAACTGACTAAGACAGAGGACAAGGCAAGAGGGCTGCAAGTCTGAGCCCAGTCTAGGCAACAGAGTGGCTTAGCAAGACCGTGTCTTAAAATTTAAAAGAAATTTTTTTTTTTTTGTCTTTAAGGGCTTGGATGTAGCTCCATATAAAGGCCCTGGGTTCGATCCCCAGTACCGGGGTGGGGAGGTAAAAATAAAAATAAAAATGGGGCTATCTCAGGCCCCACCATCCTAGACTTACTGAATCAGAAACGCGCAAGGGGAGCCTGGTCCTGTTTTAACACCTCTCTGGGTGGCTGGGTAGCATTATCCTGAACAGTCGGAAACATGCAGGCGGCATCCTAACGTGAGCAACGCACACACAGACTTCTGAGCCTCCAATTCCGCGTGTCCCGCCCGGCAACCCGGAGCTGAACGAATTTGAGCCCAAGTCGCTGTGCTGAGTTTACAAGGCTCAGCAAAGTCACACGTGCGCTGCATGACTTCACAGCAGAGGGGCCATCAGCGGGTGCCTGGGCGAGGTACAGGGGGCAGAAGGAGGGAACAGAACTCTAGGGAGTGATGGAAAGACTCTTTTGACTTTGATCGCGTGCGTTTCACAAATGCGTGTGCACTTTCGTGAAAAAATGATGGCAGAGCACACTTGGAACAGGGCTATTGTACTGTTTCAACCTTAGTAAGCTTATAAAATTAGGAAACAAGTGTGGTAAAAGCACAAGGCTGCCCATGTGCACAGGGCTAGGAAAAGATGTACAGTGTTACATTGTACTCTGGGAGGGCGGCTCACTCCTCCAGAGGTGAGGAGAAGAGATAACTCCGCATAGCTGAGATTCTTTGAAATTAGCATATAATCATGCATTCCCTTGGGGAAAAGAATGCAAGCTTAGAGACGGCAAAGGAAACCAAAGAAGTGCTGGAAGGTGTCTGCGAGGAGGAAGAGGCCCTCCAAGCTACAAATGTAGGCAGCTACTGGGATCAGTGCAGGTGTAGGGAGCAGGCCCTTCAGGAACAGAGAGAGGAGACACTGTTCACACATAAAAGGCCAGGGCCTCCCCCTCAGGTTTCTCTGGCTGCCGTTCTAGCTGCATGGTTTATTTGTAAATGAATACTTCTAAAGGGAGGAGAGTGAGTCATTTTTTTTTTTTTCCTTTAAAGTGAGCTCCAAAGTCTCGTTTATCCTTTGCTTTAGAGAAATAATCCCCACTTCCCTGGCATGCAGGAAGACTGAAAGATGCTCGTGTATCTTTTTGTGAGCCCCATGGGATTCTCATTCCTCCAGCTTCGATAGGTCCTCATGCGACCAGGAGGTTGAAGGCTACAAGGGCCGGTCTCTTAACCTGGCACCAGTGACCTCCAGGTCTGCTCAGTCCCTGCTGAGGGCTGGCGATGCTTGCACTGAAGGACACCCTACTGCCCTCTACCCAGCAGGTGCCAGGCACACCCCAGCCCCATCTGCAACAACCCAAAGTGTCCCCTGGGAGCAAATGTGGTCCCCATTGAACACCACTGATTTATAGAACATCCTGGGCCAGGATCTAGCTTCCTCCTTGCCTAACATGCAAAGTTACGAAGAAGGCGGGCAGGTGACTTCAAGACAAAAGCCAGAAGTGGAAGAGGTGTTTGCCCTGCCGCTGCCTCAACTCCCCCAGGCCGCCCAATGCCGCCATCATGAACTGCTCTCCACTATTCACAGACATCAACAACCACGGCCTCCTTCGTGCCAGATGCTTCCCACAAGATTTGCACTAAGGACCCTGTTATGGTTTGTCTGTGTGTGTCCTCCCAAAGCCTTAGGAGGTCTTGGGGCAGGCTTTTAGAGTTTGATTGATTATGGATGGGAGAGCTACCCCGCCCTGGGGTGGACAGTTTGCATATGTAAGGGAGAGGAAGAGGCTGCTTGCTGCCATTCCTCCCTGGAGTGCTTGTTGCTTTTGCTGTGTTCTGCTGCCATGAGCTGTAGCCCTCTGCCATGTGCCACTCTGCCTTGTAACCTGCCAAGTATGGACTGAAAGCTCCTCAAACTGTAAGCAAAATAAACCTTTCCTTCTTTAATTGTGGGCGTCAGGTATTTTGTCCCAGCAACGAGAGAAAAGCAACCAAGACAGACCCACAGCAAATGCACCGCCCCGATTTTCCAGGTGAGGACACCAAAGCAGGATGCTAATTATCCTGGCCTCCTCCCCATCTCTGAGAATCTGTACCCGGGGTAGGGGTGATCAGTTGGTCAAGCCTCACCATCCGGAAAGCTCAACAACACAGAGACACTCCTCTTTGGCAGCACGATGCTAATCCACAGAAAAGGGAGATTTAGAGAGGAGATGTGGGGAACCTAGGCTCAGACACAGGAGCAGAAGGGCTTTCCTTGGGGGTTGGGAATGTTCAGTGACAGGGTTAGTCACATTTGCACAACTCAGTACATTTACTAAAAAGTACTGAACTGTGCACCTGAAATCAGTGGCGTTTAAGGTGTGTCCTTTATACTTAAATAATGATGTTTAAGGAAATCATCTTGACTTAAAAGTCACACTTAAAAGAGTTCTAAGACTGGCTGGGGACTGCGGGCACAGCTCAGCAGAACAGCGCTTGCAGGAAGGGGCAAAGCCTTGATGTGATCTCCACCCCACCCCAGCAAAAGAAAAAAAAAAAAAAAAAAAACAGGAAAAGAGAAAGTATTCTAAGTGGAATGAAACATTCTCCAAGCTGATTGCTTCTTAGGAACCCAAAGGCAAAGCAAACAGCCATCCGAAAGCAAACCCGAAAGAAACAAAGTAGCCGGCAGCTTTCAAAGGGAACCTGGAGGAGACTACAATATATCCACTTCGACCTACACAAAGCCAAACACTTGCCACCGCCCCAGCCCTGCTGGGGATAGAGAAATTCCACTCTGATGCAGAACTGGGCCACCAGAAACCCAGCCAGAACACATTTGTTGTCCAAATATAGAACACTGAATGGAAAAGCAAACACAACAGGGTATTAGAGAAGGGTGAACATTTACTTTCAGCTAGCAAACCATGAATCGAGCTCAAACTTCCCACAAGGCAAACCTGTGCAAAAAGTCAGAGCGACAACCCCCAGCCTGCTCCTTCACTGCACCAGGCGCAGCGCACAAAGAAAAGAAAATTCACAAAGACCAATGACTGCAACCTGCGCTTTTCATATTTAAACACCAGGAGGGAAATAATTGAAGCTCAGTGTCTTGTTTCAACTACATTTCCTGAATCAGCATCCAGAGTGTTTAAAAAGTTCCCGAATGTAAATGGAAGCGGCCGTTTGGGCTGGTGGGGTGTGTGTGGTCAGTCACAGGTGAGAACTGTCCAGAGTGGGTCAGTCCCGGGTTTGATCTCCTAACCAAGAAGAGAAGACGGCAAAGAGCAGGGGAAAGGAGGGGAAAGAAGGGAGAGCCGGGAAGGCAAGGGCTAGCTAACTCCTGGCAAGATATGTGCTGTACCGACTGAGATAAAAATGAAATGTTTCCATGAGCTAATCTTCTTCTATATTTAGTGTGAGTACACTAATGTAATTAAGCAGGGTTATATAATTTTGCTAACTCCAGACTTCCAATTAGAAAGCTTCACATAACAATTATTTGAAATAAAATTGATTTGATTTTTATTTCTTTAGAAAAACGAAGATAACTAATTTTAATAACCCCATCTTCTAAGGAGGAGTAAGCGCTCTCCTGGGTATAAATCAAGAAAACAACTTCAACAGCGTCACACATTCCTGCGTTTCTAGCCCTCTCTTTAAGGTGACGGTGTGCAGAGAGCTCGTGTCCCAGTGACTTTTCCCACCTGGCCGTGCAGTGGTCTTCTACTCCCGCTTCACACACTTCTGTCTCAAACACCCAGAAATGGCAGGGTTTCAGTCCGAGACCTGTGCACTTAGGAAATTAAACCACCTCTAGCAGCAGGCTTCAGAAAAGGGCCGTTTCTGAGATGCATTTGTGAACTATTCTAGCCTGTGACTTGGCCAGCGATCAAATGCATAATTATTAGTGCCGTCCCTCAAGGACAAAGACAAAACTCAGAGCTGAGCCCTCGGGTGCTATAGGGTTGACCTGCTTCCAATATAAATCAAGATCTGCCTCGGGCTCCAGGCGAAACGTACTGTGTATGATCTCTTCTTCGTCTTCCAGGGCTGGGCAGATAAGACGCACTGCCAAACATTCACGCTCCAACCACTTTACACTTCATTACGGCTGAAATGTTATAGCAGCTTAAATGTCTTGACCTCTGGCCAGCTGAGACAGGCGCAAATCCAGGTAGTAAAAAAAAAATCTCACTTCCTGTTTCTTTTCTCTTTGCCGAGCTGCCTTCTGAATAGTAACCAGAATGAGAAACAACGTTCTAAAGCAAGATAAGTATCAGTTTACCAAAGGACAAATGAACGTCTGCAGAGAGCCTGACAGGCAGTAATAAGGTCTAGCATAAGGTGTCCTGACAGTATTCAGAAAGCGGCAGGGATGGTTCCTGAAGGCTTTACAGGATACAAATCTGAGCATCATTTTAAATAGAAAGTTATGCTGGGATGTCAATATTCACAAAGGGGAGAAAAGATGCAAACAGTAAACACACACACACACACACACACACAAAGCTAACGTGCCAATCGTGCCAACCCTGTCATGTTAAGCAAACACACAAACTGGGTTTGGAAATCCCAGAACGATTTGAGGCCGACATTTATAGTCTAGTGAAAACCAAACCTTTGACCATTCTCAGAAAACAAGCTCAGGCAAAAGACCTGCAGTTCCAGAGCCCACCAGGTAGCCTGACTTGTGAGTATCATGTTCATGTACTCTCTGTAACATTAGTCTCTGCAGCATGAATTAAAATGACACTTTTCTCATTTAGAAAGAAAAAACTCTTAATGTGAAAAGCAAAAAAAAAAAAAATTTCTAATAACAACTATGATGGATGAAATATGTCTCTGGGGGAAAAACACGAAACAATGAATAAACAGCCAGATTTCAGGCACCCAAGGACTTTTATCACCATCGAATTCTGGCACTATCTCAATGTTGCTGTCTTAAAGTTTGAACCACTTCCGCAACGAAATGCCTGATTCCGCGGAGCCCCGGGGGCATCCTTCAGTGGAAGCAAGGGATTTACAAACAGAATGAAGTGATAAGCCCTGCAAGTCATGAAATGCTTAAAAAAAATACAGCACTGTTCCCAAGTTTCCTCACACACCTGCAACCAACCTATGGTCATGCAGTTCTTCAACAAATTATTTTTTCAGTTTTAAAGCAAGATGCAAAGTGCACTGGATGCAAGATGGGCACAGACCTGAAAGTCAAATCACTAATATCTGCTCCTCCAGAATGGTCTCACCAGTTGTTAAACTGGTAAATCTCAAAGTCACTTCACACACACACACACACACACACACACATACACACACACAGACACTTTGTCAGCCAAAAGCCAGGAGGAACTTCTAGTGCAACGATGCCTGTCCCACCTGTGTTCAGGGACTTTAATTATGGCCCTTTCCTCAGCCTTTAAGCCCCTCATCAGTGATCTCCAAGGTTTTTTCACTGCACAATGCCACCAGGGAGTAAGTGTGGGACACATGTGACCCCCATTGATGTAATTTATGTTAACTCTATACAATACTCAACTAACACTGTATGCACTTTTTACCGACTAAAAAACCTACAAGTATGAAGTTTTTTAACGACATTTTCATGGTTTCCCACCCTGCATGGCAATAAATCTTGCTGGGGACCTGTCTGAGGGCATGAACTCACTGGGGAGACCAGGCTGAGAATGAGAACTTGAGAAGAAATCATTTCTGTCCCCTTCACTCCCCCAAATGTGGAGGCCACACATACTCCCAGCACCATGAAATTTATGAATGGGCTCCATGGAATGTCCAAGGGCAACGCTGAGGCCACAAGCTTCTCATCTTGTTCCCCTCTGATGGACAATAATTTCCGTCCCTCACTGGACATGTGAGATCATTAACTTTACTTTCACCAACTGCGGAGTTCAGAGGTTGCATCTTGTGGCTGGACTTTTTTTTTTTTTTTGGAAGTACTACAATACAGATCAGTGGAAACTGTCATAGAATCAGCAGTACATCTTAGAAACACAGCTCTAGGGTCGTTTCCTCATAATCGAATTAGAAGTTAAACTAAACCAGTCTCCCAGCCCGTCAAAAACCTGCAGCTGCCATTTCCAAGTTTTTAACTTTGGATTTTTGAGCTTTTGCCAACATGTAATTGGCATCAAAATTGCCTGGGATTAAAATGTCTGATAAGGAGTCTTGGGGTATAGCTCAGTGGTACAGTGCTTGCCTGGTGAGCTCTATGCCCTGACTTCATTCCCCAGCCCTGCCCCCTACCGAACAACCCAAGATTCTGCTGAAGAAAGAGTTCATGGCAAGTGTCAGGGTTTAATCCACATCTACTACCCAAATACACCAAATGGTGGGGGACGCCAGTTCCCTCTTTTGCTGCTTTGCATAAATACAACTTGTAACTATAAAGCCACTTGGATTTTGATAGCCCCTGCAAATCAGGTTATACAGTGGTGGTATAGGTTTCATATCATGTGATGTTGGAGGCAGACAGCCCCTCACCTTGATTTCTCATCTTCAAATGGATGTCAAAAGAATGCGATAAACAGAAGGCACTGAGTGGACTGGGTACAGCTGAGAATCACCCACACAGCATTCAAAATGGGCAGCACGGTCAGGCAAACTGTTCTGCTCCAGTTCTTAAAGTGATCTGATAGGGTCTCACCACATTAGAAGTATTTGCTATTACTGATGTAGGAGAATGAATAACGTCATGTACCATCAGCTTGCTTTTGTCCAGACTTCCACCCGTCTGGAAATTCAAAGAAGCACAGATAACTGCAGAACCGAACGGTATTGCACAAGGGGCACAGATCCCAAAGCTCCTTGACCTCAAGGAAGTGGGTAACAGAAATGAATCTGCCAATCTGAAGGGGAACAACTGCCCTCCGGTCTGATGCCAACTCAGGTAGTGTCAGGGATCCAGGTCTCCATAGGCCTGGGAAAGTGTCCAACCTCCTCCTGAAGGCCTGGGAAAGAGACCAGGCTGGGGTCCCTTCCTCCCCCTAGTTAGGGATTGGTGGCAAGCTCAGCGCCAGCTATCTGGGGTCATATTGTAGGTTCCGGGCTCAAGGGAAGCAGGCAAGCTTTCATGTTTTCTTTGAAGCATTCCAGCTACATCTGCCAAGCTTGGAAAAAATGACAAAAATCCAAGGCAGACACCCTGATCAAGAATAAACACTGTGAATTTGCCGTGAGCATTGTTTGTGCTGGTTTTCCAGGCTCCTGAACCTAGTAACACTACACTCACAAGAAATATCCAGAGGCACCCAACAGCCCGATGTGTCTTAATCTTTTTTTTATTTTAAACTAAAATATGCAATTTATCAATGTTAACCAAAATATCGTCTCTTTGAATCATGCGGAAAGCTACAGTCTAAGCACGTGCTATAAGTAAGTGCCCACTTATCCCAACATGTAGTTAACATGAAAGTAGCATCATCCCTGGCAGCCCAGGGAGAGTGGCTCACTCCATCCGACAGTGCGCCCCTCATCCAAATTGAAGTCTTCACACAAACAAGGACAGAGCTTGGGAACAGTGGGCTGCTAAACACAGGCTACAGGAGTTGGCCCAAGAAAGGATGTAAGTCACCAAAACACTAGGACAAGGGACTCTTCTAGCAAACAGGCCATTTCTCATGAGACCATGGCAAAGAGTAACGTGTGGACTAGCAATGACACAGAAGCGCTGTCATAGGAATGCATTTTAATTTCCCAACAAACTAACACAAAAATGACTCGGTATTTCCAGCTTGTTTTTAGTCATATGATTTACCTAAGGGGAAAATTCAAGTGGTCTTTGTATGCATGTGTCCTTTCTCCTGGGGAAAGCCATGACTTCCACCTTCTATGCACCATATCTGCCATCTTTTTTTGCAGTGTTTATTTTTTATCAGTAGATGTTTTCAATACAAACACGATCACATTCACTGTGGAGACTGGTGTCTATCTCTACATCACACATCTTAATTCTTTCTACACCCACTTTCTCACTCTGCCATCCCCCATTCATCCTTGATCCCCTTCCCATGGGCAAAGGTCTCTCTCGCTACTTCTCATTCAAGTTTATTTTACTCTTGATTTGTATCTTGCGTTTCTCACGTAAGAGAAACCATGCAACACTGAAGCTCATGCATCTGATTTCTTTTACTTAACGTCATGGTCTGGAGGCACACCCATTGTCCTACAAATGAGTCATCTTGGGGTTGCACTGGCAGAGAGGGAAAGGGCAGGGCAGCATTTTTTAAAAGTTCACACAAAAATGTCCCATCTCAACTAACGCCTCCAGTCTAGGAATATGGCTCGGTGGCACAGTGCCTGCCTGGCAAGCTCAAGGTTGTAAGTTTGATTCCCAATACCAAAAAACAAACAAACAAATAAAAAAAACTCAGAAAACTATGCCAGAAGGGAAAAACTGCCTATTTTAACACATAATAGTTTTTTAAAATTATGTCAATAGTGTAATTACGTGATTATGAACACATACACATGAATATATGTGCCTACACACGTATATATAATCATATTTTGTGGTGCTGGGGATGGAACATAGGGCCTCATGCATGCTAATCAGGTGTTCTATTACTGAGCTACACCTTACGGTAGCTTAATATTTGAATATATTTAAAAATTTAAATATATTTAAGTATTTAAATAGTTTTAAAATTTAAATAATTAAATATTCTTTTGAAAATACTTATATATATTATATATATTTTTTTGGTAATGGGAATCGAACTCAGGACCTTGCATTTGCCAGGCAGGTGCTTGTGCCACTGAGCTATATCCCCGGCCCTATATTTTTTAAAAAATATTTTTAAATACATCAAATTAGCTCTAAAATTTAACAGGGGAAATTTTTAAAAAATTGCTAGAGACCACATAATGGACAAATATAATTCCAGACCCAATTTCCAACTTTAGAATCAAGGAAAACATAAAAATGTTGTACTCCAAGGATTACGGTAATTCTACCTCCTCTCACTATAAGAATTCAACTGGGTGTGGTGGTGCACACCTGCAATCCTAGCCAGCTGGGAGGCTGAGGCAGGAAAATCACAAGTGGAAGCCTAGCCAAGGCAACTTTGTGACTTAGCAAAGCCCTGTCTTGAAATTTTAAAAAAAGATAAGGTAATAAGTAAATTTAAATAGGGAGGGGTGGACTGAGAATGCAGTTCAACGTGAAGGTCCGAGGTTCAATCCCCAGTACCACAAACAAAAAAAGAAAAAGGAAAAGAAAACAGGATCCTGAGAACTGTTATTTTATTTTCTCATTCTCTCATGAAGAAAAGCAGTGCCAAAGCAGTTCATAGATTTGCCCATGGCATTATAAACCAGGTTCCCTAAAGAGCAGCAATGCCTGCTCTACTTAGAACGGAGACCCCCAGTCCCCAAGCAGGTTGAAGGGGCCAGAGCAGGGTCATACTTGGGGAGTCGTTTTCTGCACTTACTGAAAAGAGGGCTGTCCACCAGCCTCCCCAACTTCTACTCCCTCATCCAACCCACCAGTGGTGCCAAGGGTCACAGGAGAGACAGCACCCAAGGGCCCACTGGCAGCAGAAGCTTCAGACACTCGCTGAGCTCTATGCTCCCCGTGCAACTCCAGGCTGCCCAGCATTCACAGGTCCCTAGAGGGGCTGCATGGACCTCAGGCAGCAGCCACAGCTCTCCCTGATCGGCCCCGCACATACCACGTTGATGACCCCAAGTCGGGCTCATCCACCTCTGGTGACAGCACTAAAACCACCCTTGTGGAACAGCTCCACTGCAGGAGACCTGCGTGCGTCCCTTCTGAGGCTGCAGTGACCTAAGTACCTGGCAGTGGGCCCCACCCCTCACCACCTCCACCAGGACCACACCTCAGGTACAGGAAACCAGGGAACACACTGAACCCTGCCTCTAGATGCCAGAAATATCCTGCCCTCCCTGGCAGTGACAAGCCAGAAGAGTTGGCAAGGGGCCGCTGAGTATTCAGGGTTGAAGATGCACCAACTGACAACATTCACAGACTGCGGACACTCTGGGCTCCACGGTGACATGTCCTTTCTCTTGACTGGTCAGTCATCTTCTCCACCTTCACTTTCTTTTTTTTTGTTTGTTTGGTTTTTTTTTTTTTTTCGGTACCAGGAATTGAACTCATAACCTCGCGCTTGCCAGGCAGGCGCTGTGCCGCTGAGCTAAATCCGCAGCCCCTTCCGCCTTCACTTTCAAAGATTTCCCTTTCTCTTGGCATTGTGAACTTTGACAGATACAAATGGATTTCGAATTACTAACATTCCATAGGTGCAAACAAATCGCAGAAGTCGCCCACGTGTCTGCCTGGCATTGTCACAGTTGCGCTGCTGTGTGCTTACTGTGTGTACCACATTGTATATTTGCGTCAATAATGTTTTAAGACTCACTTCGTTGAACTACAAACGAATCCGATTTATGAGTGTTCTCACAGAACAGAACTCACTAGTAAGTCAGGGACTTATTGTATTTTATTTTGAAATAGGTTCTCAGCAAGTCACTAAATTGCCCAGACTGAGCTCAAACTTGTGATCCTCCTGCCTCAGCCCTCCAGAGTGCTGAGATTCTAGGCATAAGCCACCTCTGCAGCACCAATTCTGTTTCTTAATGACTTCAAATTCACTTCTGAGATCTTCAAGCTCACAGGAAATGCTCCCTAAGTACGTGACAGCAGCGACGATATACAGCAGGTCAGGCCCTCTTGGAGACTTGTTTTCAATCCATTTTCAAAGGAGGCTCTCCGGAACCTTTTTAAACTGTTGACTTTCTTAGACCCTTCTCACATCCAGCTATATTTTGGTTCCTGTGAGTTTCATTTTCACCGATGGGTGGGACTAGGCAAGTTGGATGTGAAGGAGTGAAGGAGTGAAGGATACGTGCCAGGAGGTGGGGGAGATGGGGGGTGGGACCTAGGTCTCCAGGGCAGCAGGCCGAGTACTTCCTTCACGCCAAAAATAGTTATGGAAAAAGAAAATTTATCTTTCCAGTATAACAAAAAGAAAGGAAGTGTTTATAAAATGACTTGAGTCTTGCTTCCTGATTGGAACTATTCTTCGAGTATAATCAGGGGTGGAAGATTAACAAACAGTTTACTGCATGCAATGTACTACCTTTTGTTTAAGGTGGGAAACCACAGTGGGAAGGGCTTGCTCGCCAGTGGAGCGGGCCCAGCGGTGATTATCCCGCAGGTCTGGAGGTCACAGCAGGCGGCTTTCCGAGCCTGGAGGGTCCTTTCCACACCTCCAGGTCTAGCTTTGGGCACCCAGCTTTTTCAGTGTCCATACCAGAGCCCCAACAAGACAAACCAGTAGTGATCCAGATGGCCACCTCTGACAGATGTAAAGTGGGATTCCTCCCCACACTCATTCACAAATAAGATTTCTAATCCACGACTAGAAAAAAAAAAAAAAAAAAATACACAGAACTCTGCAAAGGCCACAAAGAATAAGTAATAAAAACAACACACTGTCTCACTCACAGGCCTGGTGTGCAGGAAACAGCTAAGAGATATGTTTTTAGTTTCTAAATTTACTTTGACTACTCTTTTGGAAGAGTTCTTTTACCAGCCTTTTTAATATGGGAAATTCTGACCTCCAGCACAGCACCGTCCCCCTTGGGAGATTCTGACCTCCAGCACAGCCCCTGTGGCTTGACAGACCCTACCACCTGTGCCATGCTGAGACAAGTGGCCACCGAGACCACGTAGGCAGGAATCCTGGGCACTGGCAGGACCACTGAGAAGAGGAAACCGAGGCACAGAGCAGCAATATGCCTCTCCCAAAATTAAACCCTCAGAGTGGGCCTCTGGTTTGGGGCTCTGGTGTTTTGTTTTTGTTTTTTTAACCTAACTGGAAACTGGTTCAAACCACCTCAATCTAAAACTATAGCTATTAGTTTCAAGTTAAGAAGTGGTTCTTTTTTTTCTTTAAAGTCTACCTTTAAAGCATCACAAACTTTAACATCCTCTCTTCTCCCTGCAACAAAAAACACAGCCATAAGCCAGGGTGGTGAGGCATGCCTATAATCACAGCACTCTGGGAGGCTGAGGCAGAAGGAACGCAATTTCCAGCCCAGCCTACGCAGCAATTTATTGACTTAGTGAGAGACTGTCTGAAAAGAAGCTCAATGCACCAAACCTGGGTTTAATTCTCAGTACCACAAAAAGAAAAATAAAAAGGACGAGAAAAAGAAAAACCGAACACCTATGCTCCTGTTTTCTCATCTAAGGTTTCCTGGCAGTAATTAGTGGGCTACATTCAGCAAACAGAACTTCTGTGACCTTTCGTGCTGTCCGGTAGGGAGGCCACTAGCCCCATGCTATGGAGAACACAAATACGCTTCCTACAATGGATAGAGTGGAAATTGGACTTTTCAGCTAATTTAAACTAAATATACAGCCGGGCATGGTGGCACATGCCTGTAATCCCAGCACTCGGGAGGCTGAGGCAGGAGGATCCTTGCGAGTTCGAGGCCAGGCTGGCTTACAAAATGAGCTCAAGGCCAGCCTGAACTGCATAGCGAGACCCTGTCTCAAAATGAAATGAAAAGAAATGAAATGAAATAAAATAAATATACATAGGTGGTTTAGTGTCTACCACATCCAGAAGGCAAAGCGATAAAAGCAAATCGCTGAGCTGTGGTGAATGACATTGTGATAGCATTGAGATGCAGCTTTATGGTACACAGGTGTCTGTCAACAGACTTGAGGTAGAGTCTCTTGTGTGTGTGTGTGTGTGTGTGTGTGTGTGTGTGTGTGTGTAAGATTCACAGATCTTTCACCTCTAATTGGGAAAGCCCATGTGAGAGAGACAGGAAAGCAAGATAATACCTAGGTTAAGAGCTGGGCTTTGGGACCCAGTCTTCCGTCCACTAACCACCAGCACTTACATGACTTAGCAACACCAGCTTCACAACCATAAACCTTAAGAGCCTAGCTGCAGGACGCAAAGAGTCACAGTCCCCAGCCCAGGGTACTAAGCGTCTGTAACTCCTCAGAGCATAGCACTCAGAGACAATTACTCTGTCTGCAAAGAACAACCATGAAAATGTGCTGGAGGAACAGGCTTTGCATCTGCAAACACTTCAGATGCTTTCTCTTTGTTGGTTCATGCACGACCAAATGAGCACCATTAGACAAGTTCTCCTTTTTATTTTTACACACAATGAGGCTCAGAAAAGTCCCAGAAGCTCAAGGTCAAACAGCTGGTTGCCAAGGTGGCCCTTGCCCCCAGTTCAGCCCCACGCAGGATACGTGGAGTATCCATATTTACCCATCGCCATGGCAGCAGACTCTGGTCATCACCGTTGGCCACAGAGCCAGCAAAAACCCTCCTCACTGCTCATGAAACAGGTTCATGAGGCCACCATCCAGATGAAACTATCAGGGCCGGGGATATAACTCAGCAGCATAGTTCTTGCCTGACAAGCCTGAGGTCATGAGTTCGATTCCCGGTACCCCCCCCCCCCAGCAAAAAAGAAATTGAATCAGATGAAACTATGGAGACTTTGCCAGCCAAAAGCAGGATTCGGGAGGTTTCATGACTCCAGGGCCCCACAGCACACAAAGCAGTGTCCGCATAGTGTTGAACCCAAACTTTCAGGAGCAGAGCAAAGTCAAAGGCTTGGGACATACACGGATTAATGCATGAAATCTGAAGGGGGAACCTTCACCGTTCCTGGACTGATCCCAAACACATACCAACCCCAGGAAGAACCAGCACCTGAGGATCTTGGTGGTACACTCTACAGTAGGTGAGCTGGCCACCTGCAGTCCACGGCCACGCATGCCCCATGTTCCCTTCTCCAAGGCAGCTTGCTTTGCCTTGGAAACCCCACCCTCCTGGGCCCAGAAGAGGACCTGGTGCCCAGCACTGTCCAATGAACATGTGTCCACACTGTCCAATGAACATGTGTCCACCCCATATAAAGGGCGAAGGTACCTTGTTACTAAGATGCTCTAGTGTAGAACGAGTGGCACCGGTGTCAGGGGTGGGCAAACTCCAGATTTTACAAGATTCGCTTCCCAGGTCCTCCCCAAACCCTTCACCGTGTAACAGCACGGGCAGAGCAGGCCTCTCTCCGCCCAGGAAGGCGGCCACAGGACACGCATGGTGAATGGGCCAACAGGCAGCAGGACACCCCTACTCTCCCTTCAGGGTCCCACGTGTGTATGTCTGACTAAGACCTAGAATCCCCGGGGGGGGGGGAGGGGGAAGATTTTAACAAGTGACCCAAGTGAGGAACTCACACTTTCACGCTTGTATGAATTACCTTGCTGGGTGGCCTTCCCACCAAAATCTGAGGCACATCAGAGACACAAATAGTCTTTAAAATGAAAACCTTCATCGTAACCTCCTAACTGCTACATACTCAACATTTGCTTTTATTTTTTCCTAATGGTGTCTTTTTGCCAGCAACGACTAGTGGTAAACTTTTCCTAAAACCATCAAGAGCTCTTTACGACTCCCAAGCCACGGCCAGGGCCCTAGCAGGGCACGCCCCTCGCCTCTAGGTTAAGCGAGGGTCTCACTCCGGGATAGGGTGGGGTAGGGTGCGGTGGGGTGGGGGGTGGCTGGCGGCCCAAGTCCAGAAAATCTGCAGAAGTCAGGTCTCAGCACACACAGAAAGGCAGCGACACTCCTAGGCGAAGTGGGGGTCGGGTGAGGTGGGTAGTCTTAGGTTTTGCCCCGCAGCACCTCCAAAACTCGAGGAGCCACGCGGACGACCGTAACTTCGCGGAATTTCAACCTCAGTTGGCTCCAGGCCGTTGCAGGAGCCAGCGTGGGCCCCGGGCCTGACTGCGCACCCAAGACGCATGGGAATCCAGGCCCCAGCTCCACGCGGGCGAGCCTCCGGCGACCCAAAGTTGTCACGGCCCCCCCCCCGCGATCCGCGACTCCCCGCTGTGGCTCACGCACCCACCCGGCAGGGCGTTAGGGAACGAGCCCCCGGGGGAGCGGGGCGGGCGCCCGAGATACAGGGGCGCCCCTACTCCCCAGCGCTGAGCAACAGGTCTGCGCCCTCCCTCCCCGGGCCCCGCTCCCCGACCCCGCCCGACTAAGGGCGCCTCCCCCTCCGGGGCGGCCCCTGCCGATCCCCGCGCCCCGGCCGGGGTGGGGGCGGGGAGGGGGTCCCGACTTCCCTGACAGTTTCCGCGCCTGCCGGTGCCTGGGAAACCCGCAGACGCGCGCCCCGCGCCCCCACCGCGATGAATGGGCTCCCCTCCCCCACGGGGATCCCGCCACCCTGTGCCCGGGCTCCGGGCGGCACAGGCTGCCCAACCGGCCCCGGGAGCGGCAGACAAAGGGGCTCCGGGGGAGAAACCCAGCGCCGCCCCAAACTTGCCCGGCGCCCCCACCCGGTCCCCAAAACAAAGGCGCTTCCCCCGGCCTCCGCGCAGCCCCACGCGGCGACACTTTGGGGAGCGGCCGCCCCGGGGTATTGTTGGGCTCGGGGC
>NW_004955499.1:7678036-7687589 GCF_000276665.1 Chinchilla lanigera | reverse complement strand
CTGCCCTCCGGTGCTCCCGGGCTCCCTGGGCTTGTGCAGACTGAAGCTGAGGTATTACATGCAATCGACAAACGAAGAGTGCAATAGAAAACCCGAGCAAGCTCATGATGCAACCCGGCCCTGGTTACACGTGCTTCCCCTCCCCCACCGCGTGCTGGTGGGAGCGCGGCGTTTTTTCCGCCTGTAGGGTCACATTGTGGTTGATTGATTCTCCTTTCGCCTTGTTCAGTCATTCAGATTTGGAAAGTAAATAACAAGTTGACATCATTATGGCTCTAGGCTTTACGGGGACTCGGCCCTCCGCTACCGCACACTCCCGAATAGTCGCGCAGGACCAAACCAGCCGCCTGGCCCGTCAGCCCTGCTCGTCATTGGCTGCTTGGAAATTCCAACCTGAACTTCGTTCAAAAGCCTGTTTGTGTCTTTCTATGACTTGGCAGATGTCAGACGCCGCAGGCTGGGGAGGGCGGTGGAAACGCTCACTCCCGGCCGGAGAGCTCAGAATTCATCTTGCCTGTTGGGTGCTGGCCCCCAAATCCCGCAGGTCATCTTGCCGGAAAAAAAGTCAGGGCTTATATCAAAGACTGATAGGACCACAAGGGTAGGAGCAGCCCCCACATGCATCACAGAACCACCAGAAATCCTATTTGTGAAGTGCTTGCTGGCTGAGTGGTATGTGGGTGGTAAATTATACCATTGTATTTCATCTGTTTTAGCAATTTCTCCCAGTCCTGTAAGTGGGAGAAATTAGGAAATACAGCAGGAAGGAGCAATACATTCTGATAGGTAAAAGACCGAGTGAAAGAGGGAGACATGATTTTAGTAAGACTCACTGCACTGGGTGTGCCAGCCAGCACGTGCGTGTGTGTGTGTGCGCGCCCGCGCGCGTGTGTGTGTGTGTGTGTGTGTGTGTGTGTGTGTCTCTGTGTGTGTGTAGGCAATGCTCCAAATTGAAGGAAGGGGAAATACAAGAATCTGCTGTGACAAACGCCATTAGCAGTCCCCCAAAGCAGTACTCACAATCTAATTCAAAGGCAGTAGGAGTTCTGCGTGGTGGTGCATTCTGGAAAAAAACAAAACTATAGTAACAGTGAAAAAGATCAGTAGTTGCCAGGTGTCAGGGAAAGAGAAAAAAGAACAGGTTAAATACAGGAGGGCTTTAGGGTGGTGAAATTCCCCTGTATGATACTGTAGTGCTGGGTCCCACAGGATGGCTAGGTTGGTAGCACACGCCTGTAATTCTAGTCTTCTGGAGGCTGAGGCAGGAGGATTACCTAAACTTAGCAGTTCAAGACCAGCCTGGGCAACTTAGCAAGACCCTTCTCAAAAACCAAAAGAAGCCCAGCGTGATGACACAGATGTGTAATCCAAATGCTATGGGAGGCTCAGGCAGGAAGGTCACAAGTTCAAAGCCAGCCTGAGCAACTTTAGAGGCCTTGTCTCAAAAAAAAAAAAAACAAAAAAACAAAAAACAGGCTGGAGATGTAGCTTAATATGAAGGCCCTGGCTTCAATCCCAGGTACTGTAAAATAGTAACTATATGATTACGAATATTAGTATTATTTTATATTAATATATTACTTATATAATGATAATTATTATATACAACACAAAGTTTGAATCCTAATGTAAACAACAGACTTTACTAATAACTCAACATTAATTATAATGCTGTACCATAGTAACTTAATATATTAATAATACTGGGAACTCGGGGTGGGGGAACTCTATGATATGCTCAGTTGCTCTGTAAATCTAAAACTAATTTTTTTTAAATAGCTGGCTTTGGTTTTATGCACCTGTAGTTACAACTACTACTCAGAACAAAACTAAAGTAATATCTCCCTTGAACCCAGGAAATCAAAGCCAGGCCAGGCAACATAGTGAGACCCAAAAAGATAAAAAAAAAAAAAATTCTTAAAATATAGCACAATAATTTAAAAAAAAAAAAAAGGATAGTGGGAATAGATCTTAAACTTCTCATGAAACTTAATGCCCAATTTTTGTTGCACTTAACATCTACTTTCCTGCAGATCCACCTGATAGTCAAAAATTCCAGACACATGGACCATATTCGCTTCTATAACTGACCTGTTAAGAAAGCCCTGGTCTTTCAAGAAGTGACCCAAACTTCCAGGATCCATTTGTTAAATTAGCATCTTAATGCTTACCACCTTACTGCTGTCCTTTACCAACTGACTTAGTTTATGCGGAGAAGAGATAGAAGCCAGACAAGATCTTTCCCCAAGTATTATGTGATCTAACTGTTATACCAGCCAAAAGAAAGACAAGATAATACAAAGAAATCCATAAGTGCAAATAGAGAAGTCAAAGCAAAGTCTGAAGTTATTTTATTTTTATTTATTTTTTTTGTGTGTGTGTCTTTGAGACAAGATCTCGCTATGCAGTTCAGGCTGGCCTTGAGCTCATTTTGTAGCCCAGGCTGGCCTCGAACTCTCAAGGACCCTTCTACCTCAGCCTCCCGAGTGCTGGGATTACAGGAGTGTGCCACCATGCCCCAGTTTGAAGTTATTTTAAAAGGCAACAGTAATCACTGTTTGCAAGTTTAGGGGAATACCAAAAATGCAGTGACCAAGATAAATAATGTAATGCTTTTTGGGTGTGTGCATGCTAGGCAAGTGCTCTACTACTGAACTATCCTCTGAGCCCACATAATGCCGTATTCTGAAAAACAAAATGAATGCCAAAACTTTATTGTGAATGAAAGATCAAAGCCGTAGGTAAAGACAGGATTTGGCCTTCCCTTTCTGACCTGGCCTAGCCCCACCTTGTGCAGCATGTATTCTAGGATGTAGAAGGGATTAGGTCACAGGAAAGGACTCTTCCCTGCCCTAGAAGCTTTCTTCTTAGGACAGAGATTAACAAACAGTGGTCTGGGGGACACCATGGGACAACTGTATTTCCTTCTTCTCCTGATACAGGAGTTTGCTGACCTTGTCCTAGGAGACTAAATGACTTGTTAACTTCCTCCTAGGAAAGCGTGTGTGTGTTTGCATGTGTGTTTTAATTTCAGAATAAATTAAATGAAGGAGTATTTTAAAATGTGTTTAATAGAAAAGAGGAGGGCATCGATAGCCAGAAAGAGGCACCAAGTATCTGTAGGAGCCCAGCTGGTGATGACCCAGGAGTCTGGAAAGTTTTGTAGAAGTGCCCCGTGCTTGGGACAGAGAGGGTTGGGGTCCTTGGAAATACATGGCCAAATGAAATGGATCCAAGAGGAGCCGAAGCTGCCAGCAAAGGAGTAACTAAAGCACCAGGAAAAAATATTGGATCAAAAGACCTTCATATTTTTCTATCTAGTACAGCTTTACAATTCCCTAAACATCTCCCAGCACCGGATCATTGATGGCCATAGTAACATGCGCAGGGGTAGGGAGAAATAATCGTGTTCCTCCTCATCTTACAAAGGAGCAAGGTGGCCCTCCAGCTAATACAACGGCAGTGTCTCCCTGAAAGGGACCGGGGAACTCAGGAAGGTCAGGGGTGGGATTCCCTCCCTAATGCTGCTGCAGTGTACTCACTGGCTTTAAATAACATCCGCTTATTATCTGGCAGTTCTGTGGCTTAGCAGGTCCAAATGGGCCTCTCACGATAGGGTGTTTTGTTTTGCTTTTTTTTTCGGCTGTTGAAACTTGAACCTAGGACTTTCACCCTGAGCTGCCTCAATAGCCCATTTTACATTTTTTCTTGTTTTGAGATAGGGTCTCCCTAAGTGGCTAAATGGCCCAGGCTGAGCTGAAATTTGCAGTCCCCTGCCTCAGCCTTCCAGAGTGCTAGGATTACAGGCTGGTGCCATCAGGCCTGGCTATTGTTATGTTTTAACTGACTGGGCTACAAGATGCCCAGTCATGTGATTCATCACCGCCCTCCCTAGTGTGGGCGGGTATCACTCCATCTACTGAGGACCTGTGCAGGACAAAGCAGTGGAGGAAGTCTGGTCTCACTCTCCCTCTGCCTGGCTCCTGGGGCTGGAATAACATCTTCCCGAACCCTCAGCATTCCTATTCTCGGGACTTTAGACCTGAACTGGCATCTTGCCATCCCATCAGTCCTTTCAAACACCCCACCATGGATAGATTGCTATCTATGTCTAATTGTGTGTGTGTGTCTCTCTCTCCCTCTCTCCCCCTAGATCTCCTGTTCGTTCTGTTTCTCTGGAGAACTCTGGCAAGTTCACTAGGCTAATATCCAGATTTTGTGGGCCTGTATTCCTTCCAGAGGCTCTAGGGGAGATGGACCTTTCCCAGTGTCTCGGGCACACTGCCCTCTTCCTCCATCTTCAGAGGCAGCAACAGACAGAAGATCAAGTCCTCCTCAAGCACATATTCCTTCTCTGCTGCCTTTCTTCTAATTTGAAGGTCTTCAGCAACTCAGGTCATATAAGCTCCGTGCTATGGCTTGAATGTAGCTTGTCCCTGCCCCTGGGATCTTAATCCCCCGAGTCATATATTAATGACAATTAAGAAGATGGTAACCTAGTTTGGCTATGGCGTTTAGAGGTGAAGCCTTTGGAGAGTGATTAGGTTTAGGCAAATCTTATGGCAGAGCCCCACCATTGAATCTGGTGATTTCATAAGAAGAGAGACACCAGAGGAGAGGCACACACACACACACACACACACACACATGCACACACACTCTCATATTCACATTCTCCCACATTACACAGTGCAACCAAAGGGGACCCACAGAGTCTGCGCCATGCCTTTTGGACTACCGGCCTCCAGAACCAAGAGCTTCCATAAATCTCTTCTCTATAAAGTAGCCTGTCTCAGGTAATGTCACCCTAGTAACAAGAAACTGCCAGATACACTGTGTAATCCAGGATAATCTCTCCACTGAAAGCCTCTTCATTTAAGTCACATCTGTCAAGACTCTTTTATCATCGAGCCACACCCTCACAGTTCCAAGGGGTAAAGGTGGAGACCTCCGTAGAGGAATATCTTCAGCCTTCCGGGGTGGTGGTACAGAATGTCTCTCTCTAAAAGAGGGGGAAAGCCAGACACAAATGCAGCTCTTGAGATTCCAAAAACCCATGGTCTTCCCATCACCTATCTTGTTGCTTCTGAAGCAATGCATAATTTCAAGACCACCTTTCACCAACATCAAAAACAATCACACAGCAAACAGCAAAAACTGCCCCCTAGCTTTACTCAAAATGCACAGGGCAGGTAAGAGGTCCCATTTTTCCAATAACACACGTGCCCCACAGTTATAAAAGAGCAGGAGATGACAATTTTCCAAAAGCCACCCCCTCCTGCCTCCCCACGTTGCCTTAGGAGAAGTTTCGTGCTTCCCCCACCCCCTTTGTTTCTCTCTGCAGTTCGCATTTACCACTCTCTGGGAAGGCAATCTTGTAGGAGAGGCCAGCTTTATAAATAGTCCCAGCACCAAAATCGTCTCCCACGCAGTCAAACCCAACACCACACTGACAAAGAAAATCCTTCCGGGGAGTAGAACTAGAATGCTGTGTTCTCCTGCAGTGCCTTTGTCAGAGGATTTCCCTTACGCTGTTGCTGGTAAGTCATCCACAGCCACCTGATAGGATCAGCGGATGCACCGCTGACACCTCCATGGAATAGCACTTCCCTACCCACTCCCCTGAAAGACAAGCCTAGGTGGGCATGAGGAACGGTGGGCAGAGAATTCCAATGGGACCTGCCAAAGCTGGAGTCAACCCCAGCAGGCCTTGTACGGGTGCAGGGATAAATACATGAGCTCCATTCATAAAGGGAGTGGGGGTGGGGCTTGAATGAAAACTGAAAAAGGAGCAAACTATTGATCTGTGCAACCACCGGGGTGGGTGCTAATCCCACTTGAGCCAAGGGTGGCATCATATCCTACTTCTATGTTTTTTTTTTGTTGTTGGCGGTGGTGCTGTGCATGGAGCTCCGGGTCACGCATGCTCAGCACGGACTCTACTTGTGCGCTACACCCCCAGGCTGTGCAGTGTTCTTGAACTGAAACATGGACCAGGAAAGAACAGATCATTGGTCCCAGGTCAGGGCAAGTGAGGAAAGAGGTTGCCTTCAAGGGGTAATGAGGGGGACTTCAGGGAGGGTGACTGATCTATCAGTTCCTTCCTTCTTTCCCTCCTTCCTTCCTGCTTCCATCTCTCCCTCTTTTCTTCCTCCTTCCTTCCTTCCCTTCCTCCTTCCTTCTTTACTTTCTTCCTTCTGTCTTCCTCTCTCCCTCCCTCTCTTTCTCCTCTCTCCTTCCCTCCTTCTCCCTTTTCAGTGCTGGGGCGAAAGGGCCTTGAACATGTTAAGCAAGCATTGTGTCCCTGAGTACATTACCCACCCTGTTGTATATATTAATCATGGTATGTATCATGGGACTGGAAACGTTGGTCAAAATTTGTAGAACTGTACTCTAAGAGGTGATTTTATGTGTGAATTGTATCTCCATAAACTTGGCTTTCATAAAGGAGAAAAAGAAAGAAGGAAAGGAGGGAGGAAGAAAGGGAGGGAGAGAGAAAAGAAGGAAGGAAGGAAGGAAGGAAGGAGAGAGGGAGGGAGGGAGGGAAGGAGAGAAAGGAGTGGAATTCAATGACCTGCTTTTTGTTCCAGTAATTGTGCCTATCCTAGAACGTTTTATTAGCTGGGAGTACAACTCAGGGGCAGAGCCTGAATAAGGCCCAGGTAAGGAAGGAAGGAAAGAAGGACAAAAGTCAGGAGGTTTGAGAAAAGCACAGAAAAACTAAGTGCACTTTAGAATGTGAGGTTTTTCCCCAGTACCTGTATAAGGAAGTCTTTATGGTTTGGTATTATTTTCTCTAGATTACAGCCATTTGATACTATCAGGTATATGTTATAGACAGATTTGTAGATAGATGGATAGACGATAGATAGATAGATAGATAGATAGATAGATAGATAGATAGATAGACAGGAAGAGGGGTGGGAAAGAATATTTAGTATACCCTCAAGATAATAATGAGAATGGGTCACATTTCTAGAAGTATCTACTTGACATAAAACCCACACCCATGAAACGCCATAACAGTAACACAGCTCTTCCGTTACTTGGGTGGTTGCCTCGTGACTTCTGCATATGGTGATTTTGCAAGCAGTCATCCCAGTAGTGGCCAGGTAGGATGCCTCCTGTAATAAAGAAGCAAGAAACACACTGCAAAAGGGAAGTCTTCCTGTGCCTAAGATCCCCTTGAAGGTCTAAGATGTCTTTTTTAGAGGACTAGACCATTCTGAAGTGGCTTGAATTTTTAATGTTTAAATTTCTCCCCTGAATGATGGAAATTTGAAATAGAAAGGCTTCATGTGCAAGCTAGGAATATGAAGCAATGGTTGCATCTTCCTGAGCTTTCTATTTTTTATATAAAGGGGGCAAGGAAGGTGTTATGCCTTGTATCTAGATGTCTCCCCAAAGCCTTGTGCACTTATAGGTGCTTTGGGGAGGTGAGAGGATCATGGGTATATATATTGGGTTGTTCCACTGGTGGATTTACAGCTGGGGTGATGTTGGGATCTGAAGCCTGATGGAAGAGGTGGGTCATTGTGGGTGTGGCCTGGAAGAGTATATAGCCCTCCTCCCCCCTTGATCCCTCTTTGCCTCCTGCCTGCCGTGGCATGAGTTCTTTCTTTGCCACTAAGTCCCTCTGCCATGCTGCCTTGCCTTGAAGCCAGCTAAGGACTAAAACCTCTACAAACTGTGAGCCAACATAAACTTTTGCTCCTTTGAGGTGTGGGGGTTTGGTATTGTGTCCCAGGAGCAAGAAAAGTCACTAAGACAGAAGAAGAGGAAGTGGGGAAAAAAAAAGGAAAGAGAAGTGAAAATGATTAAGATATGATATATATATATATATGTACCAGTTCCTCATGATGAATGTAATTATTATGCATCACAAAATATACTAATACAAAAAGACACCAAATGAAATATATGATTCTAGCTGGGCTTGGTGGCACAGACACACATGTATCCCAGATGGCCATTCTGACAGTAGCCTTCAGAGTCCTCTGGGGCTGTGGTACCCCTCCCTACACCATGGCCATGTAGAAGAAAGCATGCCTTGGGCTTTTCTCTATTACATGAGTGTCTACTTGCCTGCCTTCCTTCCTTCCTTCCTTCCTTCTTTCTTTTGGTGCTTGGCATTGAACTCTGGACCTTCTTGCTGAGCTGTGCCCCCAGACCTTTTTATTTTGAGACAGGGTCAGTCTCACTAAATTACTGCTAAATTGCCCAATCTGGGCTTGAACTTGCAATCCTTCTGCCTCAGCCTTCCAGAGTGCTGGAGTTAGAGGTATGAGACATCTGGCTGGTGTGAGCATTCTAATTCTGAATAACAAGTTGCCACAAACTTTGCAGCTTCAAACCACTCAACCTGTTATCACTCGCTTTCGGGGGGGGGGGGCAGCGGTCTGGGCATGGCCTGGCCTGGTTCTCTGTACAGGGTTTCCTGGGCTGCAGTGAATAGATTTGTCAAGATGTGTCTCATCTGTCCTCTGTAGTGGGGGAAAGACTCATTCCATGCTTGTGTAGGCTCTTGGCAAAATTTGTTTCTCTCTGATCATAGAATGCATGGGACTTGCTTCTTCCTGTCATCAGTGGAAACAGAATGTCACTTCAGGTAGGACTTTAACCCTCTCTAAAGGCCTTCTATCACATTCTTCAAGACCACCAAGGAAAGTTACCCTTTGATCCACTTGAAAGCAACTGATTCGGGTTGATTATGTATCTGCCAAATTCCCTTACTGTTGGCCAATACTACAACCTAATGAAGAAAGTGACATCCATTACCCTTGTCATAGTCTGTGGGTTAGGAGCAAGTCACAAGGCCTGTACACAAAGACATGACTCTACGGTTGCAGCTGGCCGTCCGGTCAGTGTCACTTCTGTTTATTGCTACTGAACCCCACCCAAATCTCATTCTGGTGGTGAGGCCCTGGAACTAGATGCAAGGATGTTTCAGGGCATCCCTGCTGGAAGGTAATTTGCTCTGACTGGATGGGGCCATTGATTATGGAGACAGTATCTTCACCTGTGACTTGGGACAGAGCCTGGAACAGGCATTTCCAAAGCCTGCCAGATACCAGTGCAGCATTAGTCAAATCATGCATTTGCAAAACTAACGCCATACAGTCAGTTGACTTAGGCAGAATGAGACAAGAACCAAAGTGGGGGTGCTGGGCCAGGGCACCCCAGAGACACCTAAGCATTTCTCTTTTCAGACCCAGTGCTGAGCATTTCTAGTAAAAAAGCAAGGAGCAAGCGTCTTTTCCTCCCTTATAGCATAAGCAGGCTACCCACCCTAGGGCTGATGTAGCACTCACATCATCTCTGTGACCTTCTCTTTCACAGGCTTAGGGTGTTTACAAAGTGTGGACCCTGGCCCCCTGCTGAGTCACTTAATTAAACTTCTAAACTTCTCAAGTTGACATAATGAACCAACCATTTACAGCATCCTAGAGTGTAAGCAGCCACCCTAGGGCATGTCATCTGCACTCTAGGATGTAGAACTGCTGAGTCACTTAGTTAAGCTTCTACACTTCTCAAGTTGACACGGTGTATCAAT
>NW_004955499.1:7657026-7677936 GCF_000276665.1 Chinchilla lanigera | reverse complement strand
AAAAAAAAAAAAAAAAAAAAAAAAAAAAAAAAAAGTGGGGGTGCTGGGCCAGGGCACCCCAGAGACACCTAAGCATTTCTCTTTTCAGACCCAGCCTGATGCTGAGCATTTCTAGTAAAAAAGGAAGGAGCAAGCGTCTTTTCCTCCCTTATAGCATAAGCAGGCTACCCACCCTAGGGCTGATGTAGCACTTGCATCATCTCTGTGACCTCTTCTTGCACAGGCTCAGGGTATTTACAAAGTGTGGACCCTGCCCCCTTGCTGAGTCACTTAATTAAACTTCTAAACTTCTCAAGTTGACATAATGAACCAATCATTACAGCATCCTAGAGTGTAAGCATCCACCCTAGGGCATGTCATCTGCACTCTAGGATGTAGAACTGCTGAGTCACTTAGTTAAGCTTCTACACTTCTCAAGTTGACACGGTGTATCAATCATTTCTCTTTTGTATCAAGCTTTTCTCTTTTCTGACCCAGCCAGAGCTGTACTGTGGACGGCTGAAGTTTAGACAGGGTGTGACGCAGGCTTGCACTTAAGCTGAATTCATCCAGTTGGTGCCCAGGAGCTGATTTAATTATTGACACAGAGGGAATCTGCGATCAAGCATCTGCTGTTCAGGGTGACTGATCAGCACCTTCTTGCTCCCTGATGGAAAGAGGAGAAATCAGCAGCCCTGCCAGCAGGGGCCAGGGTTTGTCTACCTGGGTTGTGCTCAGTGTAGCTGAGGGACCCTCCCTGAAGGACTGGGATGACAGAGCATCTGTCCCCAAGCCTTCTTCCCCTTCCCTTTCTCCTCTTGCTTTCCCTTCCTCTTCAGTCTCCTCTCTTTCTTTTCTTCTCCTTCTCAGGTCTTTTCCTTTCCTCTGTTCTTCTTTGTCCTTTCTCCTCTATCTATTTTTCCTCCTCCTTCTCCTCTGTCTTTCTCCATGTCTATCTCTGTCTTTCTCCTTTCTTGGTACTCCAAAAAAGGCCTTTGGTGTTGGCTAGAAAATTACTGTACACCAAACACAGCAGGTTGTGGAAAGGGCAGTATCTGTCTAATTCTGGACAGGCTGAATTTCCTCCTGTAATGATTGATACACTGTGTCAACTTGAGAACTGTAGAAGCTTAACTAAATGACTCAGCAGTTCTACATCCTAGAGTGCAGATGACATGCCCTAGGGTGGCTGCTTACACTCTAGGATGCTGTAATGGTTGGTTCATTATGTCAACTTGAGAAGTTTAGAAGTTTAATTAAGTGACTCAGCAGGGGGCCAGGGTCCACACTTTGTAAACACCCTGAGCCTGTGCAAGAGGAGGTCACAGAGATGATGCGAGTGTTACATCAGCCCTAGGGTGGGTAGCCTGCTTACGCTATAAGGGAGGAAGAGTGTCTTGCTCCTTGCCTTCTTTACTGTTGCTTTTGCTGTTTTCTACCACCTTGAGCTGTTGCCCCTCACCATGCCACCTTGCCTTGGAGCCAACTGGTTATGGACTGAAACCTCTACAAACTGTGAGCTAAATAAACCTTCCTTCTTTAATTTGGGCATCAGGTATTTTGTCTCAGCACGGAGAGAAAAGTAACTAGGACCCCTCCCAAGCCAGGATGTGCCCCAGAGGGAGGCAGTTCTCAGAGGCCAGCCCTATCCTCCTTGTGAGATGCCTTCTGGGTCCACCCTTCATAGACAAAGCAGGTAATTTTGTATTTTCATTTCACAAAGTCAAAGAATGAAATCATGGACTAAATGAGTATGTTTATTGGAAATAATAACAAGAGAAAAGCTCTTGGGGAATACCTTCCATGAGGAGATTCTGGAAGTAGAATTGCCAGTGTGCTTTTTGTTTTGCACTTATATAGACAAGCAGAGCTGGAACAAAGTTGTTCTGCTCCTTTCGAAGAAAATGAGTTCAAAGGAGACTGGTTATTTTGCATTTCTAAGGTTCCTCAAAGTCCAGCTGGGGATAGGAAGGAACTGTCAACTAACTTAGCATACGCTGTATAAGGACCTTCTTCCTGGGAGGAGAATCCTTATTGATCCATTTTTATCCTAACTTTTCCTCCTTTTTGCTGTGCTGACTGCCTATTTATGAGCTAACTAACTAAACTGTTAAATTCTATCTCACAGTATCACACAGAGAGGGAAGAGGGCAGGTGTTCTCCTTGTCTGCAGGGATCCCAGGGGAGCCCTGGTGTGACATTAGTCTTGTGTTTGCCAGTCAGCAGGCTCCTACTTAGACAACATCAGCAGGACCAACCTGTGCACTAGCACACCCTTGTAATCCCAGAACGGTGGGAGGCTGAGGTAGGAGGATTGCAATTTCGAGCCCAGCCTCGGCTTCTCAGTGACTTAGCAAGACTATGTCTCAAAAAAAAAAAAAAAAAAAAAAAAAATCAAGGGTTGGTGATGTAGCTCAGTGCAAAGGCCTTAGGTTCAATCCCCATACTGCAATAAGTAAGTAAATAAATGAGACAGATGATGGAGATTATTAAGACAGTTTGCTGAGAAGCTAGAGAAGGAAATTCTGTTTCTAGAGGAGCAGCAAATGCTTCAGAAATACTTCCAGGCTGAGGACGATGATGGCAGGAAAGGACCCCCTATATGTGGAGCAGTCCCAGGAAGATCTGCTAGCTTTCTCAGTGAGGACTGTGGTCAGGGACACTGGGGTGTGGCAGGGTAGGTAGGAGGAGGGGTGGGGCAGGCAGGCTGTGATGCCCTACCCCTGCTGCCCTCCCTACTCCCCTGGCTCTGTGGGTCATCCAGATGGGTGGGCAGATGAAGACCTGCTCTCTCCACCCAAATGGGGGTTCCCAGCAGAGGGGTTGGGTGCCAACTCTATGTGCACTGGACTCCCAGGTAACCATGATCAGGAGCATTGGCTAAGCAGGAGATGAGAGTTACTGAGAGACTGGAAGAGAATATTGAATAAAACAACCAGGAGTGACGCTGACTTGATGCCATCTCTAGCCCACTGGGGAAGGAAGCGGGGATTTGGGGCAGAAAGAAGAATAAAAGAACAGAGGAATTCCAAAAGAGAATCCTAATACCTATCCAGCTGCTGCCTATTCAGGCCAGAAGTGTCTGCCTCAAAACCTGTTGTACAGTTGGTCGAGCAAGCCTGTCACTCCCCATCCCAGGGACCGCAGGCATTGTACCCAAAGTGAGTTTCCAGGGAATATCCCCTCCTTAAGCACTGTAGGCTCAGGAAGGATCCAAGTTAGACATTTTCCAGCAGACAATGGAAACTTTGTCCCACAGTAGCAACGTAGAAAAAGCACACGGCGCAATAGTATCCATCAGAATTCAGGAGTTTCTCTTTGTACATGAAGAAGATGCTGTAGTTTTGATAGGTATGGCCCAAAGTGTGGCACGCTGAAGGCTTGGTCTCTGGCCTTGCTAGGGCCTTGCTTGGTGTCTGTGTTGCTAGGGGAAGGTGGTGCCACCCTTAACCGATGGGACCCTGTTGGGAGAAGTTAGGTTGTTGGGAGTGTGTCTTTGAAGGGGAGATGGGGACCCTGGTCCCTGCTCTTCCTGTCTCTTTCACTTCGCAGATCACCCAGCCATGTATACCTCTCCAGGATGCATTGGCTCAGCACAACGCTAGAAGGAAAGGGGACTGAGAGACCATGGATGGAACCCTCCAACCCTGTGAGACACAATTAACCTTTCCTCTTTTTAAGATGGTTACCTCAGGCATTTTGTTACAGGAAGGGAAAGCTAACTAATACAGAAGGGTTAGTAAGAATCATAATGGTAGTGATAACACCTTCCCACTTCTAGAAGAAAACTGCCTTCAATATTCCCTGTAAGACTGATTTAGCTCAAAAGCCTATGCAGGGAAACTTAGGCACATCCCTTCTACACCACATGTGTTGCTTGATAGATTCCTGCCCTGGTATGAGTTGCTGAATTATTATGGTAGTGGTGGTCTAACATGGCTGAAACCGAAAACAACAGCTTATCTTCCCAATGACCACCCCACCAGCCGGAGTACAATTTCTTCTTGCCCTTTCCACGACCGGCAAAGAAACCCCCAATCAGCTCATGCTATGTCACTAAGCCCACCCCTTATGCTCTGCCCATAGCCAGAGTCTTCATAAACCCCAGCTCCCTGGTCTAGCCCTAGAGGAGTCTGGTATCGCATGCTTCCCTCTCCTCTTCATGTCCAGAGTAAAGGCCTTCTTTCTTTTCTTTCTTCAATTCTTTTCTGCCCTGGAAACCTAACGTTGCTAAAGGAGACTGTATATGAGGACAAGATAAAGGGCATTTCTCCAACAGAGTCTTCTGCCACAGCCTTGAACATCATTCAGGTTTAAACATTTTACATTCTTTCAACCATCAGTTCATTTGGCATACAAAAGAAAACTTTGCCAGAACCTATGTATCTGAAGTTACAAGATATCTGGAGTTATAAGGATAAAGCCGTATATTTTATTTGCCACATAAAGTACTTTAGATATGAACATCTTTGTATAGATAGTGTTAAAAAGTAAATAAGAGTCAGGTGTGGTGTGCTTGCAGCACTTGGGAGGCTGAGGCAGAAGGATCTCCAGTTCAAGGCCAGCTTGAGTTACACGAGACTCTGTCTCAAAACACCATAAATAAATGAATGAAAAGTAAAAAAAATAAAAAGCAAGCAACCAATGGGCTGAGGGTCAGATCAGTACGAGAGCACATGTTTAGCATACATAAGGCCCTGGGTTCAAATTCCAGCACCATGTGCACACTCCAAAAAAGGCAAGGAAAAAAAAAATGTAATCATGGTGCACTTATGCCAAAGTCATCAAGGACTGAGATTTGCAGAAAACACATCACCCAGTGTTCCTTTCATAGTGCATTAGTTATAATTTCCTAATGGAGCTGGAAGTTTTTAGGTCTCACTTCACTTAACGTAGTTATCCCGTCTCAAGCAATGATTCAAAGCTATTCTTAGAATAGCAATTCAAAGGTTCGTCTAGCAAAAATAAACAAGCTGAAAACAAAAACCCTTTTAGTAATGTGAATTTAATTATATTCAAACAAATGTTTATTGAGTGCATTTCATGTGTGTGTGTGTGTGTGTGTGTTGTACACAGGGTACAAAACAATAAAACACAGCTCTACCTTCAAACACATAATCTTTTAGGAGGCCAACTGTTTAATAAAAGCTGCGAGTGACAAATGGTAGAAATATGTGTATGTGTGTGTGTGTGTGTGTGTGTGTGTGTGTAGGAAGTTAATAATCTCACAGGGATTTATCTATTTTTTATATTTGTATTTTGTCTAGTGTGCATTATATGGCTCGCTATTCCACATTCTTTTTGAAATTGACCTATTTATAATTTATTCAGCAGGATGAAGAAACACTATCTTTTTCTTTTTAAACCCACTTGAGCCAGGGGTGGTGGTGCATGCCTGTAATCCCAGCACTCGGGAGGCTGAGGCAGGAGGATCTTTGTGAGTTTGAGGCCAGCCTAAGCTACAAAGTGAGCACAAGTCCAGCCTGAACTACATAGTGAGACCCAACCGCAAGACCCGCACGACTCTGTGACATGCTGTGTTTTCAGATAGCAAAAGAAACCAGGCTGGCACAAATGTTGAGGCTGCCAGAGGAATGTTGGGGTGTATTTGTGGGGAACTGGGGTCACTATGATGCTTATGAACATTTCACTTTGAAGTTACTTTGAAATTGCAAAAGGTCTTCCTATCGTGGCTAGATGGTCTGGGATTCCTCAGGGAAGGAACTCACAGGAAATAAGTCTTCTTTTAAACCAGGTCCCAGCCCAAGGCAGCAGGGTCTTTACAGAACATTTGGCTTCTGACCATCACAAGGCTGCAGGCTGCAGCAGCCAAAAATGCAGTGCACCTGGCTCTGCGGCTGGACGGCCAGGTGGCCTGATTCCCAGAGGGTGCAGAGTGTGCACCTCGTGTGACCTTCAGATGTCACTGTGCTGAGAGCTGCTTTTCTGGAGGATATGGGGAAGCCCATCCTCTCCCAGTCCTCCCTCCAGAGCTGGTCCTCGTGTTGGGGAGGGTGAGCATGGAGAGCCACAGACGGCAGCATCAGGCCCTGGCCCTTCTGTCATGATACCCGGCACCTCCAGCGTTCCTGGTTCCCCACACAGAAGCCAGGAGCAGACACTGTTTCTAGTGTCAGGATGACGTAGGATAGAAAAAAATAAAGATAGGAGGAAGGGGACAAAGAAAGTCGGAATTTTATTTTATTTTTGCATGCATTAAAAGAAAATGAGGGGCTGGGGATGTAGCTCAGCGGCACAGCGCCTGCCTGGCAAGCACAGGGTTGTGAGTTTGATTTCCGGTACCAGAAGAAAAACAAAACAAAACAAAAAAATGAATCCATGTTTGCCACACACAGTGTTCACATTTCTTGAACAGAGTTCGTACCTGTATATAACACATCTTTTCTTTTCTTTTTTTTTCTGTCTTTTTGAGACTTTTTCACTACACAGTTCAGGCTGGCTTGAACTGACTTTGTAGCCCAGGCTGGCCTCAAACCCACAGCAATCCTCCTGTCTCAGCCTCCCAAGTGCTGGGATTACAGGTGTGTGCCACCATGCCTGGCCAATAATGCATCTTTATTTCTTTTTCCATCCACTTTCTCTCCCCTCTATCCCTCTCCCTCTCTATCTGTTGATCCCCTTTCTCTATTATTTATCTTTTCTTTTGCTCTTTATTTATGTTTTGCATTCCTCACATACAAAAAGCCACACAATATTTAAGTCTGATTTATATCACTTCACGCTATGGTCTCAAGAGGCATCCATTTCCTTACAAATGACTTGTTTATCTTTCTTTATGGCACAGTAGTACTCCACTGTGTGAAAATACCACTTTTTCTTTATCTGTTAGACATATACGCTGCTTCCAAGATTTAGCTATTGTGAGTTGCACTGTTACAAACATGGGTGTGCATGGATCACTATAATATGATGTCTTTAACTCTTTTGGGAAGATACGTAAAGGGAGTGGGTAGATGGGTCAAGTGGAATTCCTAGCTTTTCTTTTTGCAGAGTCTCCATACTGATTTCGGCAGTGGCTGTACTTGTTTATACTCTCACCAAAGATGTAAAAGGGTTTCTTTTCCCCCTTGGCCTCTCCAGCATTGGTTATTGTTTGATTTCTTGGTGATAGCCATTGACCATTATTTTCACTTAGAAAATAGACCTCATAAATTACTGTCATGTAGTCCAACATAGACAAACCCTAAAAATATTGTACTCCATTAAAAAAAAAAGCAAACCAGACAGAACAGGTCATAAGTGCATTTATATTTATATTGCATGTGTTGATTTTATTTATACAAAATGTCCAGAAACGAGGGGTCCATAGAGATTGAAAGTAGACTGATGGTTGCCCGTAGCAGGAGGGAGTGTAGCATGGAAAGGGTGCGAGGTTTCCTTTGGGAAGTGAAAACATCTTGGAGTTAGAGGGTGATGACGGTTGTACAACACTGTGAATCCCACTACCTGGCAGTGAATCCTGCGCTTTCAGTAGAGTTATTTTATCTTACATGAATTTCAACTCAACTGGAAAAAAAAAAAATAGGGGACCTTCATGTTACTAAATATATACACCTTTTTTTTTTGCCAAAATAAAATTAATTTTAGTACTTGCAAAAGCAGTTGACTATCCTTCTCACGTGGACTGCAGAAATACTGATGCCCGTTGGGAGTTTAATTTTAGGAGAAGCAAAGAGAACCCTCAAAGAACTTACGATAAATACACTCATTCACGTGGGTTCAGACACCCCGGATATTGGCCGGAAGTGACCCACCGGCTATCTGCATTGAAATGCAGATGCTGCGATAGCAGGAGGCCCCGCCTCCCATTCCCAGGCCCGCAAAGCAAAACAGACAAACCAAAGTGGAGAACTACAGCCTGCGTTTCTTCATCAAACACGGAATTAGAAAAACATCCGAGAGGGAAATTGGAATAATCTAATATTAAACCCTCAAAGCGTTGCATCTCTGTACCAGAGCTGATTGAAGAAGAATAAAATAACACAGGCCAAAAATAACAGCGAGAGAGGGGAGGGTTGGAGAGCTGGGACGCGGTGGGTTGAGGGGGAATGATGGGGCAGAAGACAGTGTGTTCCAGCTCACCGCCTTCTGAAGGACATCTGTTGACTTCGGGTCACTGGACTGACAGTTTGCTGTCGTGCCTGCGGTACCAGCCGGCCGCACTGTTTCTGTCTCCGAAATTGGAAGCATAACTTACGCATGACGCAGACTCCGTCAGGGTGTCTCACTTAAGAGCTCACCAGTTTACACTGGTGTAAACCATGTACGTCAACACCCGGGACTTTTCCCCAGCTCCCTGGGGTGTGGCCTAGTGGTTGAGCACTGGCTTAGCATATGCGAAGCTCAGAGTGCCACCCCTAACATGGCAAAAAATAATAGCCACCCACTAAAATATGGCCCGTTTCTAGGAGAAGCATCAGCCCCATCTTGGTCCACTGAGGTCCGCCAGCAAGTGGTTCTGATCTCCCTCATTGTACATTGGCTCTGCCGGGTGCGGTTCTGATTCTACTGCGGGCTGTTGGTTTCACAGCTAACACCTTGCTTCAGGGACCCAGTACTTATCCTTGCTTCCTCTGCATTCTCTACTAGATTCTTAGAGTCATCCTGCTCTTCCAAATACAGCTCTGTCATGAAAACCACTTTAAAAATGTAAGCTTAGTGGTTGTAAAATAAACAGACTGGGACACACACACACACACACACACACACACACACACACACACACACACACACGGAATGAAAACCCCAAGCCCCTGCAGCCCAACACGATATAAGCAAAATAAGGCAACAGAAGTAAGGCGTATTTTCTCCTTGGCCGATTTACCCTTTCTTCCCTTCCCCCACCCTCCGCTTAAACAGCTCCAGATTAATAGGGGAAAAAAATCCATTTGCTATGCACCCCGCACCCCACGGGAGAGGTTTCTCTGCTCTCCTCCCAAACATTATGTAGTTATGTAAAGACGTCAACCTTGAAAAGCACAGCACACTCATTCACACCAAAAATAGTGCACCGGGGCTTGTTAGACTGGGGGAACTTCAAGTACTGGAAAAACTGAGCCGTGTCAAAAGAGGTGCAGGATAAAGAGCTCTGAACTTGTTCCTGTTTCGCCCAGAACCCAGCACAGCCAGTTGGCCAGTGAGCCAGACACGCTGACCTCACTTCACTTCCCTCTGGAAGCCCAGATGAAAGCTAAAGTCCTCCAGGCAGATGGAAATCGCTGCAAAAATAAACACAGCACCTCGCTACAGGTGAATTGAGCCCTACCAGGCTTCAGAAGATACGCAGTGTCTTAAGCAGCAGGCTAAAAAGAGGCAGCAAATGTGAACAACCAAGGACTCCGTCTCCCCTCCCAGTTACTTGGGGGTTGAAAACTGCAGGTGGGAGAAGATAACTGGAGTGATACTGGGAGCACTCTTCCCCCTGATCTTGTTTCATCCCAGGCTTTATCAAAAGCTCTCAGAAAACTGGTATTACTGCCAGTCATCGGGGTGCAGGGACTGATTAGACAGCTCTGGGGTTTGCTGAATGCTGGGGAAAGTGGGAGGGTGCAGTTCCTTCTTGGCTGCTGGCTTGCCGTTGGGATTTCTCTCCTCGTTTTCCCACCGCAAGGTAGCGATAGGATCCTGTTGGCCCACATGCTATGATTTGACGGTGGGCTGTCCTCCAAAGGTTCACGTGCCGCAAGCTGGGCATGTGGTGTGGCCATGGTTTGGGTGAAGGAATCTTTAAGAGGTGGAGCCTGGTACAAGGTGATTAGGTCGTGGGTGGGGGTCCACCTTCATGCATGGGTTAACTTGGTCTCCTAGGAATGGGTGAGTTCCCAAGAGAACAGGTTGCTATACCCAGACTGAGCTGGGTCCCTGGCCTGGCGTTTGCTTGCTTGCTTCCTGTCTTACCATACGATCTCGATCTCTCTCTCTCTCTCTCTCTCTCTCTCTCTCTCTCTCTATCTATCTATCTATCTATCTTTCTGCCTCTCTCTCTCTCCATCTTTCTCTTTCTCTTTCTCTCTCTCTGTCTCTCTCTGTTTCTCCCTGTCTTTCTCTTTCTCTCTCTGTGTCTCTTTCTCTCTGTGTCTCTTTGTGTCTACCTCTCTCTGTCTCCTTCTTTCTTTCTCTGTTTCTCCCTGTCTCTCTGTCTCTCTCTATTTCTCTCTGTCTCTCTCTGTTTCTCTCTGTCTGCCTCTCTCTCTCCATCTGTCTTTGTCTCTTTCTCTCTCTCTTTTTCCCTGTCACTCTGTCTCATATTCCCACCACATGATACTATTCGCCATGCTGTGATGTACCCAGAGGCCCTCACCAAAGGGATGCATTCACTTAATCTTGTACATTTAGCCCTAAAACCTCTTTTTTTTGGTATATTACCCAGCACTAGGTATTTTGTTATAGTAACACAAAGCAGACTAAAGCAACAGGACAGACCCATAGCCCTGTCCTTGCAGGGCCCCCTCCCCTTGAGTGTGGCTGGGACTATGACTTGTTTATAGGCAGGAGATGACAAAGGAATGGGTACCACTGCAGGGAGTGGGTTCCTGAGGTAAGCCAGAGAGTCCCTCCTGAGGCCTTGATAAAGCCAGTCACCACATGGCAAGGAAGCAAGGTGGGCTCCAGGAAGCCACCAACCAATAGTCAGCAGGAAGCCAGGGCCCTAAGTCCTATAATCACCAGGAAATGAATTCTTCCAACAACCCAAGGGATCCTGGGGATGGATTCTTCCTCAGTCAAGCCTCCCTGTGAGAACGGAGCCCTGTGGACACCTTAACTGCAGCTTGGTGAGACCCTGAGCAGGAGACACAAAGGAGCTAAGCACAAACTGCTGGCCTACGGTAACTGCAAACTAATAAATGTGTGTTATTGTAAGTCACTAAGTTGTGTTCATTGTTACTCAGCAAAACTGAATTGTGGGCTGAATTGTATCTCCATTCACAAATTCATATGTTGAAATCCTAACCCCAAGTCCAATTATGCACCCATATATGATATGATCTAAAAATATGGTGAGTGTTTAAACTTCTAAAAATGTATTAGTGTACAAAACACATTGCCTCAAAAACCCTTCCTCTCACTTCTAACACACTTATTCCTTCATTCTTGCCTCTTTTTCTCTTTCTTTCTTCCTTCTTTCCTTCCTTCCTTCTTTCTTTCCTTCTCTCTTTCTTTGTTTTTTTGAGACAGGGTCTCACTATGCAGTTCAGGCTGGACTTGAACTCACTATCTAGCCCAGGCTGACCTCAAACTTCCAGCAATCCTCCTGCCTCAGCCTCCCTAATACTGGGATTACAGGAGGGGTGCCACCACACCTGTCTCTCTTGTCTCTTTCTGAAGCAGCTTGGAAGTCCTCTTTTAGGAGTGCCTTTACTTGTTTTGGCATGGCTGCCTCCATGTCCGAGTCAATTCAAAACATTTCCTTTTCACGGTTGTTTTGACCTTGGGGAAGAGCCGGAAGTTACATGGTGCCAGAACTGGGGAAAGAGACGAATGAAGATACACTGTCATGTTTTTACGAGCCTTTCTTTCAGCTGGGTGCGCTTGCTGGCAGCATTCACTGTAATTTCGATTGTGCATGGTAAAGACCCTTAGGAAAAAGGGCTCCAGAGCTGCTGCAGAAAGTGACAACAATGACGGGAAAAGTGTGTTGAAAGTGAGGGGGATGGTCTTGAGGGAGATGAATAGCTAGGTGCCTTTCACTGTATTAAATGTTTTAATTTAATCACTAACCAGGGGCTGGGGATTTAGCTTAGTGGCAAAGTGCCTGCCTGGCAAGCGCAAGGTCGTGAGTTCAATTCCTGGTACCGGAAGAAAAACAAATAAACACTAACCATTTATTTTGACCACACATCATAACGATGTTTTGGTAATGCAGACTGCATGGCCAACTCATACCATCACATAGTACCAACCATGACATCGTATCTGTCATAGTGTATGTAAATACACTCTACATGGTGTTTGCTTAATGAGGAAATCAGCTAACAGTGTGTTTCTCAAATTGTTCCTTCGTGAAGTGAGGCATGATGGTACCTCAGAATGAGACTGTATATACAGATGGAGTCCTTAAAGAGACGATCAAATAAAAACGGGCTCACTAGGGTGGGCTGTGACCCAATCTGGTATCCTTATGAGAAGGAGAGATGTCAGGGACACACACAGAGGGAGAACCATGGAGTGAGCACACAGGGAGAAGGAGGCATGTACATAGCCATAAGAGAGGCCTCAGGAAGCACCAGCCCTCTTGCTCAAGGTGGTCTTGTGGAGTTAGCCTCCGGTATTGTGAGAAAATGAATTTCTGTCATGTAAGCCAGTTCCTCCAGGTAATCTGTTACGGCAGCCCCAGCCAGTGGGCATGGCAATGACTATACAAAGGCCTGTGTGTCAGTCCTTCAAGACCTAATCTTACCTCCCACTGCCCGGTTCCATTCCATCCATGGCTGGTCACCTCCATCCTTCTATTACCGCCCATCCCCCTTCAGTTCGGAAAATCACGTGACAAAGATGTGTTGCTTTACTGCTCCACCCTGAAAACGGAAGTGTTTCAGGTCTAAAGGAACCGATCAGCCACAGAGCAGAGCGCTTCTGAGGAGGAGGAAAAACGCAGCCTTTGGTCTTGCTCTTGCTCTCTATTTGTGCGGTGTTAAGGCCCGAGGCAACTCCTCCTGTTGCCGTAGGGTTTGCAGAAGGGAATCCTAGGTATAACCGTGGTGCCACGCTGCATGCTGGAGAGATGGCTGATGGATTCAGGAAACGCTCTGGAAGCCGGGCGTGGAGAAGAAAGTCCCCCTGGAAGGCCCTGGGTGGAGGTACCAGTGGGAAAGAGGGAACGTAAGGCAGACAGTGAAAGCTGATGTAAGGGCCAGCTGCATAAAGCAGAACAGAAAGGCCTGGCAGCTTTCATAAGGCGCCAGCTTGACCAGACCAGGAAGACCTTGATGTGCCTTTGGCAAGGTCTGCTGTGTTCCTTCGAGAGGCGTTGGTCTTCCGCAGAACAGAAAGGACATGCTCTCCAAATAAGCCGACAGAACAGACGTGTCCTGTGGTTAAACAATGCAATGGGAAGGAAGCTCTTTGATGTTCTTCCAGCCTTGACCACGGCACTTCTTAGCCCCACCAGGCTGCCTCTTGTTGCAGGCTATCTGGACACCATAAAGGACTGGTGCTTTCATAAGGCAGAGAGGCCAAAGCTCTGAGACTATTTAGTCTGGAGTTATAAGCACCAGTTTTGGAGGGAAGCATCTTGACTTTTTTCTTTTAGTGAGACTTCACTGTACTGCCTTGAACTCTTAAACTGTGGCAATACTCCTGCCTCAGCCTCCCAAGCAGCTGGAACTATACATACATACCTCCTACGTACTTGCCTCACCTTGGCTTTCAAAGACCTAACTTCCTCCCTCCAGGCCCCAAATTATGCAAGTGAATGACACGAAAGGTCTTTTTCCAGGACATTGACTGACTTCTCAGGGCCAGCACCCTCTTCAGTGACGTTATGTCAAAAACTACAAAGTGAATGCAATTCATGTGTTCTTTTCACCTTAGACATCAAAACAAATTTATAAAAATGGTGACACACTGAGGCTGTTTGCTGGGTAATTTTATGTGTCAACTTGACCCAGTGTGGGGTACCCAAGTGTTACCCTGGATGTGACTGTTGGACAACTTCCAGATGGGGTTAACATTTGAAGTATAGGCTGAGTGAACCAGACTGCCCCTCTAGTATAAGTGGGCCTTGTGTAATAGGTGGAAGTTTTGAATTAAGCAAAAACGTTGGGTAAGAGGGAACATCTCTGCCTGAACTGATCAACATCAGTCTTTTCCTGCCTTTGGACTGGGAAATGATGGCGGGTAGAGCATGGAGAGCTGCAAGAGGCCCAGGCCCCTGCAGCTTTGCTTTGGGAGGGTTCATAGTACACTCTACAACAGTACCAGAAGCCAAAAGCATAGGTTCCATCCAGTTTGCTGGCCCAAGATCTAAGACAGCCAATGATGTAAGTTCCCTCTTGTCATAGTTACTTTTCTCGTTGCTGAGACGAAATACCCAACACTCAAAGTTAAAGGGCGAAAGATTTACTTAGCTCACACTTTGTAGAGATTTCAGCCCATAATCAGCCAGAAAGATCAGCAGCCTGTTGACTTCCACATGCTGTTATGGGTTGTATTTAGATGTTCCCCCCAGCACCTCATGCAGTCATGGGGGGTGGGCTTAGGAGGTGGCTGAATCTAGGGTTTGTGATTGATTCATGGTCCAGTTCATTAAGGGTGTGTGAGTGCATACCTGCCCTAGAGTGGGTAGCCTGCATACGCTACAAGGGTCAGAGAGAAGCTTGTCCCCTCTCTCACTTGTTGCTTTTGCTGTCTTCTGTCCTTTATGAACTTTTGCCCCTCCGCCATGTGCCACCCTGCCTTGGAGCCAGCTGATTATGGGCTGAAATCTCTACAAACTGTGAGCTAAATAAATCTTTCACCCTTTAACTTTGAGTGTTGGGTATTTTGTCTCAGCAACGAGAAAAGTAACTATGACAAGCAGGAACTTAGATCATTGGCTATCTTTGATTTTGGGCCTGCAAACTGGATGTTACTCACCCTTTTGGCTTCTTGTACTGCTGCTGAGTGTACTGTGAATACTCCCAAAGCAAAGCTGCAGGGGCCTGGGCCTCTTGCAGCTCTCCATGCTCTACCCATCATCCTTTCTCAGGAATTAAGCCTTCTCTTTCCTCATGTCTGCACAGCTTTTCCTATACCCTCTGCCTGTATTTAAATGTGTATTGGTGCATATCTATTAGTGTATGTGCTACTGGCATCTGCACAGAATTTAAGGGTAGACCCTGCCTCTAAGGAGTCCTCAGAGGGGTTGGGAGTGGCTGCCCTCAGCCTCGTAAGGACAGGACTCCCAGCAGGGATCCCTGTCACATGCAGGGCACCACTGTCTCACCCCCTTCACCGGGTACTGTTATAGAGTATACTGCAAACCCTCCCAAGTCAAAGCTCCAGTGGCCTTGTGTGTGACCCTCTGCAAAAAGTAGGCCATGTTGCCACTGACTGGTAGTGCATTTCATGGTAACTCAGAATCTCCCAGTAGCACTGTAATAGGAGACAGCCCCAGGGCTGGCATGCTGCTGCCTCTGGCAGGGCTGCCTCCGTTCCCCTACCTGCAATCAGCTGGGAGGGTTGCCTTGTCCTCAAAGCTATAGTCTTTTGTACTCGGTTTCTCCTGGCAGGAAGTCTCTTGCTGTAGGAGTGCTTGTCTATGTGTTCTGTGTGTACCATGGAGGCTGCTGTTTGCAGGCCACAATCTCTGGTGCCTTCTCTTATGGCTATTTACACTTGCTCCTAATGCACATGGGCTGTGCTCAGCTGTGGCTTTGCTGAGCTCTTCTTCCTCACCAGACTGGACATGATCCAGCTGCCTGCCGTCTCCCCACACCTGGAGCCAGATCGTACCTGGCACCTGGTCTTCAAAGCCAGCTGCGCATCACCCACAGCAGTGCATTTAAAGTTTGCACTGGAGTGTGGAGTTGGCACCTGTGTGTATGCCCATACCAGTCATTAATGAAGATAGAGATCAAAGTGCAGGGAAGAACCTTCTCTTGCGTGTTGTGCCAAGGGACAGGCAAAGGAGAAGTGGCAAGGCCATCTTCCACATCCTGCTTCCTTGCCTCCAGCCCTTCCTCAGGTGCCCTTATTGCCACCCACATTTCTCTGTCAACACCTCCTTCATAACCCTCTCATCTTAACCCTTCTGTGCAACAGGCAGCTGCTTCCTGCACGGAGCCTGGATGATTCACTAGCACTGAATGCTATCTGCTTGCACACTGGGGCCACCTGCTACCTTGACTCTTAATTCAAAGGCTCTATTTATGAAGCCAACAACTTATTAGAAGCCGGGTGTGATGGTGCACACCTGTCATCCCAGCACTCAGGAGGCTGAAGCAGGAGACCGCCATGAGTTCAAGGCCAGCCTGAGCTACACAGTGAGTTCAAGGCCAATCTGATCTACATATTGAGACCCTGCTTGAAAAAGCAAATAAACAAACAAAAAAGCAATTTATTGGAGATGGACCTCCATTTTAATGAAGTATATTCATATGGAACATGAACACACACCAAAATTAATTCTTTCACTTGGAGTGCTCTTGTTTATACTAAAAGTGCACTTTAGATTTTTTAATGTTGTTGATGACCTTTTGTCTCAGTTATAAACTTGAGGACAATTTCTAGTTCCGTTTCTGGTCCAACGTGACAAGGAGTCAAATTACTTTAGTATCACAAAAGGGCAAATTATCACACATGGATAATTATGTTATTAACTCAGACCAATTTCTTATAAATAACCCAGGTCAAATGTATTTGGCAAGTTTAATATCCTTCTGTATAAGTTTTAGAAAAGCCTATGGACTTTAAAGGGGTATATTGATATGTAATGCACAGTAGTCATGATAAAACTGATCCATGTGGGTGATTTTCCTATGTATTCAGAACTTGCAAAAAATGAAAAAAGAACCACAAGGAAGATAGGCTTTGTCAAAGGGTTTTTTAACAGCTGTATTGAGAGACCCATTCATAAGCCGGGGTTATAGCTCAGTGGCACAGGGCCTGCCTGGCAAGCACAAGGTCCTGAGTTCAATTCCCAGTACCCCCAAAAAAATCATAAAATAAAATAAAAAACATAAAAGGTCTGAGAGACCCATTCACATTCAATAAATCACACATATGGACAATTACAACTTGGTAAGTGTTGTCTTAGGTATACAGTTGTGCAACTATCACCACATTTGGAGGAAACTATCATACACATTTGGATGTAGGAGTTCCAGATGGCTACTGCAATAAACTACACAACTTCAGTAGTTTAAAGCAACACAACTGTTGGGCGTGGTGGCACACCCCTGTAATCTGGGAGGCTGAAGCAGGAGAGTTCAAGGCCAGCCTGTGTACACAGTGAATTCAAGGCTGACCTAAACTACATAGTGAGACCCAATCTGAAAAAAAAAAAACAAAAAAAAAAAACCCCAAATAAATAAGTAAATATAACAACACTATTTTGTCTTTGTTTGTTGCCGGTTTTGTTATTGGTGCTGCACTGGGGATTGAACCCTGGCCTTCTGCATTGAGCTGCACCCCTACTCATTTTTAATTTGTTTTCTTTTTTATTTTGAGGGAGGGTCTAATTTGCCCAGCCTGGCCTTGAACTTGCCTCAGCCTCCCAAGTATCTGGGATTACAGACACACATCTTATGGTTCTGGAGATCAGAAATCTGAAATGGATCTCATGAGCTAAAATCAATACTACACAAAAGCCCGGCTGCAAAGCTCTTTATTATCTACAAAGTAAATGTAAATTTGAGCTACTTTCAAGGATTTCCATTTTTATTTCCGTTAATACCGTGGTTACTGGCAAACTATCAGTTTCTTGACTGAAATGTCTTCCATAAAATGGGATGTTTTAGAGAAAGTTTAAGCCACACAAACTTTCCCTCCATCCTCCTGGCCCCGAAAGGGAAAATATCCGTTTTGGAGCTCAGCCTGCCATAAATGTTGTGCAGACAGTCAGCGCTCTTCCCATGCCTCCTTTGAAAGAGATCTGTCCTGTCTCACACACATCTATGTGCGGCAGAATGAATGTGTGTCTGCTTAACACAATTTCAAAACTTGTGCTAAATATAAACGTGATAATTAAAGAGCCAAAAGGCAGAGATGGTGTGTCTGATACTGCACCGAATCACAGGCTGTCTGACATTTCCTGTCTGCTCGAAGTTTGTTGGAAGTAGGAAGGAGCACTTTTAGATCCTTTCTCTGTGTTAGTCCTTTCCCCCACTGCAGAGTCTAACAGCTTCAGAGCAGGTGCTGACAGAGCCGAGAGCCTTTACTAGAAGCCCCATCCTGAAGAGACGAGCATACAGACAGAAATTCTAGGAGTTCAGGTCTTGACATGCCACTTCCTACTCTCACCAAGTAAAAATCCGGAGCAGCCTTAGCGGCTTGGAGACCCTTCCTCTTGCTGAAGGAAGTCACTCTGTCATTTGGTTTTTAAGACAGTAACTGGCCGAGCAGAGCACATGATACTTAAGGCCCAGCTCAAAGGTCCAAGAGAATAAGACAGGGATGGCGAACCTTTTAGAGCTTTCAATGATACAAGCAGCCCACTGTGGCACACATGCCGTAGGTTCGCCGCCACTGGAATGAGATGTGTGTCCTCCAAGGTCTCAGGGCTCCAAGTGGTTTTCCTCTTCTTTGAGGCCAATCAGTCTCAGCTGTGGGGATTTGGTGGCTGTCCTGAACAATAGCTCAATCTATCTACACCGTCAAAGGATGCTGAAAAGAATCCGTGGACTCTAGCCACTGGATGCCACTTGTACCCTGCCTTGGAGCTGTGACAGTCAACAGTGCATCCAGACATGGTCTAATGTCACCTCAGAGTGTGACATCATCCCAGGCTGACAATGGCGGACCTGTAGAGGCATTGACTGCAGTGAAACAGGATTTGGGAGTCAGGCTCAGACTCCACACTAAGGGAGCTGTCTCCAGTCCTGGTGGCCCATGGCTCGTTCCGCAGCAGCTGATGGTATGGCCCAAAGCCACTGGCCTGAAGCCAGACATTTTTAGTGATATATCAAGTTTACCTGTAGTCTTTCATATGCATGTAGTAACCCAGTCTATCAGGCAGCCATGTTTGTTTCAATCTCTTTTTTATTAAATTAGTGTAGGTTCACAATGCAGAATGGTGATGTTCATTTTGGGGGATTAGCGCATGCATCTGACCAGGAATCAACGCAAGCAAGGCAGGGAGAGATGTCCAGAATGAATATTATAATGCTGTGAAGAAAGAAAGAAACAAAGCAGGACACCAGGAGGGGAAGGGCGTCCCGTGTTCTCAGATCGGCAGAATTGCTAATGTTAAAACGGCCATGTTACCAAAAAAAGCCTTCTATGAGTGCCGCTTGTAATGGTAGAGGCCAAAGGTAACTTGTATTAATCTCTTTTTGTTTTCCTCAAGTGTGTATACATTTTTGTCTCTCTCTTTCTCCCTCTTTCTGTCTGTCTCTCTATCTATCTCTCTATCTCTATCTCTATGTATCTACCTGTTCTATCTATCTGTCTGTCTGTCTGTCCGTCCATCAGTCCGTCTATCTATCTATCTATCTATCTATCTATCTATCTATCTATCTAACTATCCATCTATCTATCTATCTATCTATCTATCTATTCTATCTATCTATCTGTCTGTCTGTCCGTCCATCTGTCCATCTATCTATCTATCTATCTATCTATCTATCTATCTAACTATCCATCTATCTATCTATCTGCAGAGATAATATATGGAGGATACTTTCAGAGCCTTTACTTAATTATTTTTTAATTATTATTTTAACTGTACAAATTTATGTCATGCTGTGTGATCATTCTATATGTATATACCATGTTTAATGATGAAGTCAGGGTGGTTAACATTTCCAGCTCCTCAGACTTTTAAAATTTTAATTATTGATTAACACTCAATAACTACATGTATTTATGGGCTACAGGGTGACACTGCAATATGTACCTATGATCTGTGCTGGTCAAATCGGTGTCTTCCCATGTCCATCTCCTTATTATTACTTGGCGTTGGGGACTTCGAGCCCGTCTGCCACTTGTGCTTGAAACATACACCAGGTTACGGTGACATATGTCTCCCCTGGGCTGGGGTGTGCTAGGCTCATCCCTTCACTCCCTGTGTTTGAGGCCCTCATCTAAGCGGCCTCTCCCATACCCCGCCAGCCTGCAGTCACCACCGTTACACACCCCAGGTTATTCCAACATCCACACACAACAGAGAATGAAACGTGGGAGGTTTGTCTTCCTGCATCCAATTCATTTCATTTAACACGTCCTCTGTTCTGCTGCAAATAACAGGATATCACCCCCACACACCATACTGGGGTTGAACTCATTGGCACTGAGCTACCGCCCCGGCTTCCCGAGCCGCTAGGATTATAATTATGCGACCCTGTGCCAGTTTAGGAAATGGTTCTTACAGCATTTGTTAACAATGAATGGAGATTTTTTACAAGTGCATTCAATGTCTTTGAAAGAATATGCACTCAGACAGGGGACGTGATCTAGGGAACAGAATGGGGACCGGGCAATGCACTTTTCACTGTGTAACACCCTGTCCCTTTGGGTCCCCTACCCAGTTATATATTCAAAGTCAAAGTCAATTGCTTTTCCTAAAAGCTTCTGTACAGCTAAGGTCAAAACTTATGTTCACAAAAGACACCATTAGCGGAATGAAATGGCTCTGCAGCGTGGGAGAAGGTATTTGACAAACATGGGTGACGACAGATGCTTGCCAAGAATGTATGAAACGCTCTGAAATCACTAAGAGCTGGGTGCGGTGGTGCACACCTATAATCTCAGCACCCTGGGAGGCTGAGGCAGGAGGACCACAAGTTTGAGCATAGTTCCAGTTATAAAAAAATTTTAAAAGGCCTAGGAGTGTAGCTCTGTGTGAAGGCCCTGTGTAAAATCCTAGTACCACAAAAAAAAAAAAAAAAAAAAAAAAAAAAAAAAAAAAAACTCACAAAAAACAAACAAACAAAAAAACCAAAGGGCAGAGAATCCTTCACTTGAAACTATGTGAATGAGAGTGTAGCTTGGTGAAACCACTGTGGAAATCACGGTGGAGACTCCTCACAAAATTAGTATTAGAGGTCTCACTTAACCAAGCTAAAGAATTAAAAGCATCATACCACAGTGATATATGTGCACCCAGGTTTATAGCAGCACAATTTGTAATAGCTACATCTTGGAAATAACCCAAATGCCCATCAACTGAGGAATGGATAAAAAAGATGTGGTATTTTTATACATTGGAGTATTACTCAGCTATAAAAAATGATAAACTCTAGGCTTTTATAGGTAAATGGATGCAACTAGAGA
>NW_004955499.1:7606860-7656126 GCF_000276665.1 Chinchilla lanigera | reverse complement strand
CTTTTCTACCTGTAACCCTCGCTAAGCAAAGAGGCAGGCAGAGCAGAGGAGGATGTGGGGGAACTGGAGCCCTGGCTGTTCTCGTCAGTGTAGCCACTTTGGGAAACAGCCGTTCTGCAGAACGTGAGGTTTAAGAGAACACACTGCTGCATTTGGGTAGGATCTTTCCAAAAGGTCCTGGAAATCGATCTCGACTTCAGCTTTCCAGAGGAGTAAAAGAGTCCGTGGTAGGGAAAGGGACAAATCATAGCACAGGAAATTCTTTAAATAAGAATGCATTGGAAGCGTAGCGTAGTGGCACACACCTGTTATCCCGGCCCTCTGGAGGCTGAGGCGGGAGGATTGTGTCCAGTTTGAGTTTGAGAACGGCAGCATGGGCTACATAGTGAGTTCAAGGCCAGCTTGAACGTCATGGTGAGACCCTGTCTCAAAAGTAGTAAATAAATCAATGGTGGGGGACGGAGCTCAGCGGTCGAGTATGTGCTGGGGGGCTTGGGCGATATTTTGTAGGTGCATTCAAAGTCTGCGAAAGAATACGCACTCAGAAAGACACATACTCTTGCGAGGAGGGACTGGGTGCCTAGAGACTGTAATGAAGACAGGGCAGTTACTTTTCACTCCACCACATCCTGTCCCTTTGAGTTTAGTCCCCAGCACCACACACACACATACACACACACACACACTCATTTGCACACATAATATAGAAGGGCTCAGTCTGCTTTTGGTTGTTAGGTGCATTCTAAGGGAGAGGGGCTTATGGCCCTCACCCTTTCAGAGGCTGAGCGCTCACAATCAGGTGGTCAGGCCCGGTTGGGCTTAGGACCTACGGACCTGGCAGCTGGCCCTGCTTCTTAAGACCACTCAGTGCCACCCACTGAGACCTCTTGTCCTGAAGTGGCAACGTTGGAGGGCCACAGCCACAGCACGCCCAAAGCATGCCACAGAATTGTCCAACCGGGCAGCGCCGCTGCCAGAGTCCACAATGGAGACCCACCAAGCCCTGCACCGGGTCCCTGTGCGTGCCCTCACCGCTTCCGGGGACTAGCTGGCACCTTGGGACAGGCGAGTGTTCCACAGAGGGTGACAGGAGTGAGATGCATGCTTGGCCTTGTAAGTGTAACGGTTACAAGGGCAGCTTTGACATCACGTGTTTCTGACCGCAGCCAACAGTTTCCGAAAAACAAACTGGAGATGTTGCTAAAGTCACCAGGACAGCGAGGAAGCTGAGGACAGAAGCAGACATTGCTGGCATCCAGCAGCCAGCTGTCTGCAGTGGGGTGCAGAGCTGAGTCCGCTGGCGGCCCTGGGGACAGAGCGGTTCCTGAGCTTCTCCAGCGCGGGTAGGCTGCCTGCATGTGGCTCATGGCTACTACTTCTTCCTTCAAACTGGGGCACCTCCTTCCTGTTCAAGCTCACTGCTCCACCTCTGACCACCAAGAACCGTGTGATGAGCTGGGTAGGACAGCACATTCCTGTAATTCAGCACTTGGAGGCTGAGGCGGGAGGATTGCAAGCTGGAAAGCAAGTGGACAACTTAGAGACTTAATGAGACTTGTGAAAGAAAGGAAGAAAGGAAGAAAGAAAGAAAGAAAGAGAAGAAAGAAGGAGGGGAAAGAAAAGGAAAGAAGGAAAGAAGAAAGAGAGAGAAAAAAAGAAAGGAAAGAGAAAGAAAGAAAGAAGAAAGAAAGAGAGAAAGAAAAAAGAAAAAAAGGGGGGGATCTAGCTTAGTGTGAAGAAATTGGGTTCAACTGCTAGTACTGAAAAACAAAAAAGGAAGAAAAAACCCAACCAAATAAAAAAACCAACCCCCCAACTCAAACAAATAAAACACCTTCCGATGCCATCCAGCCCGCCCAGAGCATCCCTCGTCTCAAGGGCCTTCACTTAGTGCCGCCTGCAGTCCCTTTGGCCAAGGACATCCTCCTGGTGGGAGCGGAGGAGTTAGACACAGGCTCAAAGCTCACACGGGGCTGCAGGGCTGTGTGTGTGCCGCTGGCTGCTCCGGCCCTTCAGCCTCGGGATGCCTCAGGCTTCCTACCAGAAGCAGGGTCCACACCACTGCCCACAGGAGTTACATGCACCATTAAGAGTCACTGCAGATAGGTGAGCATTCGTGGTCACACCTGAGTGCCTCCCGTGGCTTCTCCTGCATCCAGGTGCTGGTTGCACTCGCTTTAGTGTTGCCAGAGACCTGCAGGGCACAAAAGGAAGAAAGGGAAGTGCCCACTCTGAGCTGCTCCTGTTCTCACTCCGGAGAGGGAAGAGGGGCATCCAGCCCTCCCAGCCTTCCTTCAATGGCATACTGGGTGCTGCTGTGGGTCAAGCCCCTGCTGTCCAAGTGGGGTGGTCCTGGCGGTAGAAATCAGCCCCGCCTTGCCCTCAGTGGCCAAAGACAGGATGGTCCTGCTTGTCCGTGTGGTCAGAAATGAGGGACAAGTGGCAGCAAGTCAGCCTGTTTAAAGAAGATTCTCAACTAAACATATCTTATAGTTAGGTGTGGTCATGAACACCTGCTATCCCAACACTCGGGAGGCCAAGGCAGGAGGATCCCCATGAGTTTGAGGCCAGCCTGAAGTACAAAGTAAGATCCTGAAGAGAGGGAGAGGGAGAGGAAGAGGGAGAGAGAGAGAGAGAGAGAGAAAGAGAGACTTTTAAGAACAAATATACTTTTATCATAGCTCAGAACATATAATAACTTGGTTTGGGTAAATAAATTGCCGTCTTAAGAATGTCCATTGAGGGCTTGCTTTAATGAATGAACAAGAAAAATTTATAATGAGTGTAGCACTTCTGGGAGAGCTTGCGGGTACTCTCAGTGAAATTAGGAACCGGTTACCCTGAGGACATCTGGAATATCCAATGTCACATTTGTGGATGCAGGCTAAAAATAGCAGCACCTCCAAAAAGGGAAAACCCAGTGTCTAGTTATTAATATTTATTAAAAGCATATAAAATAATTTACTAGTTCTGTGAAAGGGAACTCAAGAGCAACCTACTCCAATTAATTTATCAGAACTACGTTTTAATAGACTTGAAAACACTTGTCCTGAATTGGTTAATTATTTCTAGGTGGTTATTGAAAAATTATTCTGAACCGAAAAGGTCGTATTTCTGTGTTCATTTCTTTCCTAGCAATTAATTCAGAGGAGATTTCAAGGTGGGGGAATGTCTTGCAGCTGAAATACAGTTTGGCAACTTTCACGTCTTCTGTCTGTATATTCCTGGCCCTGACCTCTGTCCAGAAACTGGAGGATTTACGTCAAATGTCTCCACAGAAACAAAGATCAGCTATTTATTTATCCAGTCTACACCATCTTTAGGAAACTCATGAGGCTCTGCTCATCCGTCAGAGCACCTTTATCCTCCTTTGGAAACCTCTCCACCCGGAGCTGGCTGTGCATACAGAATCTAGCAGCACAGAAGTGTTGAAATGCAAGACACATAGAATTGGAAGAGACCTAGGCCTGCTTCATGCTTGTAATCCCAGTTCTTTGGGAGGCTGAAGCAGGAGGATTCCAAGTTTGGACTCAGCGTGGGTAACTTAGCCACTTAGATCTCTCAATTTTTTTTTTTTTTTTAAAGGACTGGGACTGTAGCTCAGTGTGAAGGCCCTTGGTTCAGTTTCCAGGACTGCAACAAACAAACAAACAGGTATATTTATTCATGCAAAGAACAGTCAAGAGTGACAATAACAAGGCAAATACCACTGTAGCAACAGTAGAAAAAGCAGGAGGACACTCTAAGCTTGCAGTGCTCAGAACCTAAGATGGGATACATGTGATACATACATGTACCAGTGCTAGACCAGAGCAGGAGCCATGCCCGTGGGTGTTGCCAAGTGTCACAGTTTCATGATATGAGAAATGTATTCGTCTGGTCCCCGCTATGTTTACACCACTAAAATGATGAGCAAGGCCTTTCTCCGGGGAGCACAACCCTCCCTCTGCAGCTTCCATCACAACCATCGCGTCCTGCAAGTCAGCAGAGTCCAGATTCATTAGGTTTTGTTAATTACGAACTTCCAGCAAGAAATACATCAGTGGCTGGAAATTCGCAAGCACGCTGCCAACCTGGAAAGCTGCAGGGGTAAGATGCGAGCACGGGTGGGAACCAGCGAGGCCTGAGGGGGCTGACACATAATTAGGCGGGAGTGTCACACTCAGAAGAGTTGATAGATAGTGCCACACGCCACGCCCCCTGGGGGCCTGACCGGGTGTTGGTCCCGGTATCAGCTTGAGTTTCCGGTCAGGATGGAGACCTCAGAACTTGTGGGCAAATCCACTTAGCTCTGGATTTCAACCCATTCTGCCAAGTTCTGGATTTAAGGCCTTCGTGCAAAGTTCTGTTCAGTGGTCAGTAGCTTTTTTTGCTTTTTTAGTTTTTGGTGAACTCAGGGCCTCAGGGAGGCTCTACCCTTGGACTGTGCCCCAACTCACCCACTGCCTTTCTTCATTCTCAGAGTAAATGAGTCCAGGACAAAGCATCCAGGCACGTCTGTCTCTGTCACTTTGGCAGGGGCTGCAGAAGTGGGCACGGTTACTGACTGCTGACAGTGGGGAGTTGGGTGGCCCCACCACAGACTGTGGGCCTCAGTTTTTCCACCTGTAAAATGGGGGCAGAAACAGTCCTTTCTAAAGGGTTGTCATTCGATTAAATGAGGTGTGTGATGGTTTGAGCCTGTGATGCTGGCTACTCGGGAGGCTGAGGCAGGGGGATCTCAAGTTTCAGGCCAGCCTGGATAAGCTACATTCGTGCATGAATTCATGTTTCAAAAAAAATATTGCAGAAGGGCTTAGAATTGTGTCAGGCCAAGGGTAAATACTGTTTGAAAAATGCAGTCACGAGCCTTGTAACCACGGGCTCTGTTCTGAGTGTCATTACAGCAAGTGTCTTGAAAGCTATGGTGAATGCTGCTGCCTACCGGGTGTCATTCACCGGAAGGACAGCTCCTGACAACATGGCGCTGCATCCTCATCCACCTTATTCACCAGATCTGGTACCGTGCAACTTCCGGCTCTTCCCTAAAATCAAAGTGACCATGGGAGATTAGCATGCTGAGTCGATTCGGACACCACAGTAGCTGCAATAACACAAAGAAAGACACTCAGGAAAGAGCACTTGCAGAACTGCTTCAGAAAGTGGCAAGGACAGCGGGATAAGTACATGGAAGCAAGAGAAAGATTTTCAAGGAGATTCCTGGCAATGCGTCTTTGACTATAATTATTTTAAATTTCTAAATAGTTACCATATTTGTGTCATACCACATAAATGGTAGGGCTTGTTTGCCTACTAGGATAAAAAGTTTTATTGGGGTGCAGAGCTCGATGGAGATGGGATATTGGAAGTGTTTTGTTTTTGTTTTTTCCTTTTTCATACAAGGAAGGCAAGAGGGATAAGAAGAAAAAAGAATTCAAAGAAAGGAGGCAAGGTGAGTTGTGAGGCCAGGTTCCCACTGTGCTGTACGGCTCAGCTGGCTCAGCTGGCTCGGGCGGCAGCCTGGCCTTCAGCCCCTCTGCTAGATTTGTGCTGGGCGCCCCTCCACTCCTGCTCGGCTGCACCCCAGAGCTCACCCGTGCATCATTCACCAAAGTCACCCTTCCAGGAACTGTCAGTCCTGCAGCAGGAAATGCTGAAAATCCTACCCCTCCTCCAGGACGCTAAGAACCAGTTGGAAATTGCTGGCCAAGGGCCACCGGGGAGGACTTGAGCTCCGAGAGGGGACACAACCACCTGTGGCACAAGCAGCGTGATTCCAGGGGGGCTCTGGACACCACGAGGAGCATCGTGGGGTCCTGGGGACACAGGGCCTGAGGTGGGGAAGGGGTCAACTCTGAACTGTGCTCTTACAGACAGGCCGTGGAGTCCGGGTGGCACCAGCCCCCGAGATGTACTGTGCATGTGGGACACACGTCGGGTCTCAGAGATGGAGGGAAACAGCTCCTCGGAAACTTTCCCATGCTCACACGTGGAAAGGATAAAACATCTGCTGTACCGGATTGAATAAAACACACCGCTAACGTGAATTTCCCTTCCTTTTCCACACTTCTTTGGCTTTCCTTTCGCCTGGTGCTGGAGGTTGAACCCAGGGTGTTCGCCCCAGCTCTGGTTCACTTATTTATTTTTATTAAATGTTGTTATTAGCATCTGCCTGTGATCCGGAATGAACCCACTCATTGCGGGTAGGGGCACAACGACGTGCCACATCCGGATTCCTTTGCTCGCCTCCCTCCCTTCCTCCGGGTTCCTCCTCCCTCCCAGAGCCTCACAGCACCAACTTCTCTGGCTGGGCTGGAATTGCGATCCTCCTACCTCAGCCTCCCAGAGTGCTGGGATCGCAGGCACGCGCCATCCCAGGGTCACAAGGCAGCAGGACCCAGGGGAGGATGCGCTCTTGGACAGAAAGTGGAGAAACATAAAAATTCGGAGGAAGTTTCCTTCCCAGACAGCTCTGGGGCAGCCCAAAGAGGGCAGCAGGAACTTGGTATTAAATGGGCCAGGACAGGGGCTGGGGATTTAGCTCAGCAGCAAAGCTCCTGCCTGGCAAGCCCAAGGTCGTGAGTTCGATTCCTGGTACTGGAAGAAACACAAAAACAAACAATCAGTAAATGGGCCAGGACTAAAATTAGACCCCTCCCACCCATGCTGTTCTGGAACCACCAGACACAGAGAGTGCTTCAGGGATACAAGTGGTAACCCAGGAAGGAAGGCAAGGAACCAGGGGTCAGGAGCTCACGCTGGGGATGGAGAGGTGCCGCAGGATTCTGGCCTGGCAGATTGGGAGATCAAATCCAGAGCACAGGATGAGGGCTCTCAGCAGCGCTCTCTGGGTGAAGAACCAGAGTCAGGTTATTTAAGGTGTCTGAGCATTGAGGCGAGGCACCAGGAGGCATTAGAAAGTATTTAAGAAAATTAGGTATGATAGTTGGCCTGTCCTCCCTGGGAAGCTGAGGCAGGAGAGTAAAGGCCTGGGCCATTTAATGACTTACTAATGCCTTGTCTCAAAACAAAAAAATTAAAAAACAGGTGGAGAAAGTAGGTCAGCGTACAGGCTCTAGGTTCAATCCCCATTGAAAAAAGAAAGAAAGACAAAGAGAAAAAGATTGGAGTACCAATGAATCACACAAGACAGTGTATTCAGAGTTGTTCAAGAAAGGAAATGCAATAGTAATTTTCCACTTGCATCAGCAGAAACCCTAAAAGCTACAATAAATAAGAAGGTTCACCTATGATCCTAGCATTCAGGAGGCTGAGGCAGGAGGACTGCCTTGAGTTTGAGTTTGAGGCCAGGCTGGGCTACATAGGGAGTTCAAGGCCAGTCTGAACTACATAGAGACACCCTATCTCAAAAATACACACATACAGCCAGGCATGGTTGTGCATGCCTATAATTCCAGCACTTGGGAGGCTGAGGCAGGAAGATTGTTGGGAGTTTGAGACCAGTTGGAGCTACAAAGTGAGCTCAAGGTCAGCCTGAATTGCATAGAGAGACCCTGTCTCAAAAAGCCAAAACAAAAAACAAAAAGAAAAAAAAATGCATAGGCTTTATTACAAATAAACAGCATCTACATTGAGGAAACTTGGTAAAATGGGTGGGGGAGGCCAGGAAATGCCTTCAGTATCCTAACAGAAGTACCTTTATTTGGAAATAGGGGGGCACTCCGCAAGGCACAGGTACGGGTGGGGAGCTGTAGCCTTGGGGTGTGCAGGCGTGGTGGAGGGGTCCATGGTGAGCACATAATTATGTGCACACTTGGCTTTGGTACGGTAGATACTCTTTTCCTTGCCCTGGGAGAGCTTTTGCATCCCGTGGTATTTCTCCACAACCTGTGGCTTCGTCTTCTGCTTTTCCAGGTACGGTGTAGAGATGTAGGTTTCACAAATCTGCAGCCCCAGCCAAGGCACATCCCAGCCCAGGGTTAGCAGCACCCTCCGCTCTCTCGCTGTCCTGGGCCTAGTTTCCTCTTGCTCCTGCCATCCCCCCGGCTGTGTAGGACATTACCCAGGAGTTTAGGGTCCACGCAGAAGACACTAACCCATCCTTGGGGGCAGCATTTGTTAAAAACGATACTTCAGCCCGCATATTTCCACCAGAGTCCATCGGGATAGCAAAATAAATAGCACGGGGGCGGGGGTGCCGAGGAGGGGCCTCCTCCCTCTGCCCCCTGCTTCCTCAGCTGAAGGGAGTATCTTTCAAGAGAGATGACCCTCTGCCTGCTGCATTTCCCCCAGCTGCACTGTGTTTCACAACTGACAGCATTTGCCGTGAATTCGTGAGCAAAGGGAAAACTAAACAGAACAAAAACCTTCAGCTTTTCTGTGTAGCTCGGAGCACACTTACAGAAAGCTGAATTCTGACACTCTGGTGGAGTTTTGGAGTCACCTTTGAAAAGGCTAGAATGAGAGGCTCTCTCCCCTCTGCCCCCCAGGGTGGCTCTGTCACCGTCTGTCTCTCTGTCTCTCTGTCTATCTCTGTCTCTGTCCCCTTCGCTTGTCAGTTCCTGTAACCTTGCAGGATCTAATCCTCCCTCCGGAACAGTCATAGCAGAAACCATTGTGGCTGGGGAAGTAAAAGACATATAAAACCCGGAACGGTGTGTCCACCTAAGTTAGCGGCTCCCTGAATCACACATAGAGAGATTGCGGTGCTTGCTGGTTATTTCCGCAGGAGGAGTAGGGGATGGCTTGCTTCGTCGAGGTACCGGCTATAGTGACAGAATCGAGTCCTGTCTGGCATGCGTTTCCCTCACGCGTGGCACTGATCAAACGTGTACAAAGTCGGGTCCGAAGCTGGGCCCGCAAGTTCAGGGTTGCGAGCTGACTGTGTGAAGGAAAGCCAGGTAGCTACCCTTGCTGTAAGAGGACAGCACAAAAGGGGACCGTCCTATCGTGCTCCCTACTGGATGCTTTTATGGTAACCATTCTCTATCAAGAGTTTCCCTGCATTTCTCTTTTACGCACTCACATTTTATCCTATTTTTGGTTTTATTTGCAAATCACGCCCAGAGCCTTGCATGTGCGAGGCAAGCTCTCTACCACTGAGCTACACTCCCCAGGCTCAGCCTCCCAGTCCCCTTGCTTCCTGATTTCTGTCCTTCAAACAGTGCTGTAAGGAATGTCCGCACACATGCGTGATTCACACAGCCCTGCTGCCCTAGGAAGTTTCTGGAGAGGGTTGTTCGGGTCGGAGGGCTTCGAGCCTGCAGACCGGCTCAGGCACCTTGCCACATGTGTGCCTCCATTGTACTTGTGATACTGACCTTCGTCCTGGGAACTGTTCATTGACTGCAGTTGTTACTTGCTCACGGCCTAAGGAATATTCTGGAAGTGTGAGCCTTTCTCTGATACCCCATGGCTGAGATCTGAAACTGGACTTTGTCACAGGTAGGCCCAGAGAGGAACTGCAGGTGATAAGAGAATACCCCTCACTTCCTGCCCTCCCCCTCACTTCCTGCCCTCCCCATCCCCTCCCCCTTCTTCTCTCCCCTTTTCTCCCTCTCCCTCCATCCCTTTCTCTCTCCCTCTTCCCACCCCCTTTCTTTCCCCTCCCCTTCCCTCCCTTTCTCTTGCCCTCCTTCCCTCACCCCTTGCCCCTCTCCACCCACCATTGCCTCCCAGTGATGGGCACTACCTGGGACCGATACCTGTTACTATTTTGGAGGACTAGGGATTGAAGTTAGGGTCTTCTGGCTGAGCAGCATCCCTAGTACCCCATTAACTTGGTTACTTTTTTCTCATTGCTGAGACAAAATACCTGATGCCCAAAATGATGGAAGGAAAGGTTTATTTAGCTCACAGTTTGTGGAGGTTTCAGTCCATACTTGGCTGGCTCCAAGGCAGAGGGACACGTGGCAGAGGGTTACAGTTCATGGCTGCAGAAGACAGCAAAGGCAACAAGAGCAAAAAGGCAGCAAGCAGCCTCTTCCTCTCCCTCACATGTGTAAACTATTCACCAGGGCAGGGGAAACAGAAACACTCATACTCCTAGAAGCCCACCCCATGACTACATGAGAATTTGGGGGACATGCAGACACAAACCATAACACCCTTTATTTTTTATTTTGATAGAGTCTGTCTTAAGTCACTAAATTGCCCAAATTGGACTTGAACCTGCCATCCTCCTGCCTCAGACTCTCAGCCTGCTAGAGTTACAGGTGTACATCACCATGTCCAGCTTGTTATTGTTTTTAAAAGCATTGAGAAAGAAAGAAGAAAGAGAAAAAAAAAAAAATATATATATATATATATAAAGATAGCTGGGATCATTGTACTGCTGATGTCTATTGGTTTATTGAAAGGAACAGTTAATGCTTAAATTTGTTTGACCAAATTTGAATTCGTATATCTGGTAATCTGTTTTTTTTTTTTGTTTTTTTTTCTCCGGTACCGGGAACCGAACTCACGACCTTGCGCTTGCCAGGCAGGCGCTTTTGCCGCTGAGCTAAATCCCCAGCCCCTATCTGGTAATCTGAACAACCAATCTGAAGACAAGAACATGCAATATAACAGCCACTGGTGAATTCCTACCATCTTGTCTAGTGAAGCTCTGTATCATTTCTAATTTTTTTTTTTGTATTTTTTATTCTCTTTAATGGTTTGATCAATCTTGTATTCTTACATCTGGTAATCTGAGCAACTCTGCTGAAGATAACAATAGGTAAAATAGGGGCTGGGGATTTAGCTCAGTGGCACAGCGCCTGCCTGGCAAGCGTGATGTCGTGAGTTCAATTCCCGGTACCAGACAAAACAAAACAAAAAAAGTAATATAACAACCACTGTTAATTCCAATTATTTTGTTTTGAAACCCTGTATCATTTTTATTGTTTTGTTTCTGTCTATGTTATTGTTATTTTGTTATATTTTTTATTCTCTTTCAAACAAAAAAAAATAAAAGCATTGAGCGACATTTACCCTGGGCCAGGCAGTGTACTGTTCTGTATCATCCTCTCATTTTTGCATCAGTGCTGTTTGCACCGTTTAAGATGATTCTGGGTGTAGGACAAACCCCAGCATAAATTGGCTTTGGCTGTGCTGTCTTCCTAAAACCAGAGCACTTTACTACAGTGTTATGGTTTGAAGGTGTCTCCCAAACTTCATGTGTTGGAAATTTAATCTCCAAATCCATGCTTCAGAAGTGTTTGAATGTGAGACTTTTGGGGGATCAGCAGGATTAGGTGTAGTCATAAGGATGGAGCCCCCCAGTCCAACATTAGGATGCAGCCAGAAGATGCTCGCCCTGCTGTGGAGCTCCCTGCTCCGGAACTGTAAGCCAAATAAGACCTCGAACCTTCATGAATTGGGCTTCAGCTACACAACGAAAGATGGGCTGGGATGGGTGGTGTAGATAAATGTGGCAGCCCTGCTCCTGGAAGCCCAGCGTAAGATGGGACCAGGTACCACCAAAGTCTCAATTAAGGGCCCAGACTCTTCCCACCTCTCCCCTCTGCCCTTCTCTGTGGCTTAGTTCTTCTTTCAGGCTGGATTCCCCTAAGACACCATATGTCCCAAGCTGCCCTGTGGATCACTTCCAGAAGCTGCTAAGTCCTGAGGCAGAAGAAGCCCCATTTCTCTGTGGTCAGAAAAGGATCCTGTGTCACCTTTAGGCCAATCAGAGGAAAAATAAATGACATCACTACAACTCCTGTGAGCCAATCAGGGCCTGTCTTTGTGCTGGGAGTGGGCTTGGCACAATTGCCTCCTGAGAAGAAAAGGCAGGTCCGGAGCACACCCAGGTCCTGTCAATAAGCGGGGGCAGGACTGCTGGTGGCTGAGTAAGTTGGTGCACGTGTGTATGTATGCATGTGTGTGTGTGCATGCATGTGTGCATGTGTGGCAACAAGTCTTGTTCAGCTAGATATAGATCAGTTCATTTCCTCCTCCAGTAGTGCTGAGGGAGCTATCTATTCATTTCCTGTGGCAGCAGTAATACATTACTGGAAACCTACAATTTCTTTTCTCACAGTTATGGAGGCTTGAAGTCCAATCTAGGTAGGAACAAGCCCACCATCTAAGGAGGAGCCCTCTTCGCCTATTAGTTGAAGGTTCAGGCATCCCTTGGCTGGTGGCATCCAACACAGCCCCATTGTTAAGGTCGATACATTGTGTCAACTTGAGGAGTCTAGAAGCTTAACTAAATAACCAGCAGTTCTACATCCTAGGGTGTAGAGGACATGCCCTTCCTGCCCTAGGATGTTGTTCATTGTGTCAACTTGAGAGCTTTATATGGTAGATTGACAGCTGGTGGTCAACTTGTAACACACAGCTGAACTTAACTAGTGTGGTGCTGGGTGTGGGAGGCCCACCTGAGGATTATTGCCAGCAGCATAAGAAGCAGAACTGGAGAAGAAGTTAGGCTGTTGGGAACTGAGACTGTTGGGAGCTGGTAGAACCTGTAAGGAGCTGTTGGTTCTTTTGGAGGAGTTTGTCATGTTGGCTTTCCTGCTGAACTCAGCTGTTTTCATCCTTCGAAGAGCTCAGGACCTTGTTGGCACTGAGAATAGCTTTGGTTTATTTTGGGGAAGCTCTGGTCCTCACTTTGAGTATCACTTCCTGGCTCTGGAGGGGAAGATGGTACACTGCTCAGTCTCTTGGAGAAGCTTGTCGCGTTGGCTTTCCTGATGTGAACTTGACTATTCTGATCATTGTAGGAGCTCAGGACCTCACGGTTGCTGAGGATGGCTGTGGTACTTTTCAGGGGAGCTCTGGTTCTTATTTTGAACGTCTCTTTCTGGTTCCAGTGTAGATCCCTCAGCCTGCTAGCACAGATCTTTCATCCTGTTGGCACAGACTTCCTAGATTCCGACACTGACCTTTGGGCCTTCCAGCACAGATCCGTGAAACAGTCCTGCATGAGACATTGTAGTGGGCTCTGGGCTTCCAGTTGGATTCTTGGGATGCATTGTTATGAACTCTAGGTCTTCAATTGGACTCGTGCAGGACATTTCCATGGGATCCAGGCCCTCAGCTGGTTTCTCTGATCTTTAGTGTGTGGACAGATTTCCTACACTCTCTTCTATATGATTCTTTGGGTGACTATTATAAATAATCTAATAAAATATGTGTCCTGTATATTATATTGTTCCCCTTGCAAAAAAACCCCAAACCATGATGGTTTAGAAGGTTAACTGTGTGACTCAGCAGGGAGCCAGGGTCCTTACTTTATATTCATCCTGAGCCTGTGCAAGAGGAGGGCACTGAGACAGTGTGGGTGGATAGCTGATATACAATATAAGGGAGGGAAAGAGGCTTGCTCCTCCCGCCTTTGGGCTCTTGCTGCTTTTGCTGTTTTCCACCACCACAAACTGCTGCCCTCTGCCGTGTGCCACTCTACCTTGGAGCCAGCTGAGTATGGACTGAAACCTCTGCAAACTGTGAGCTACATAAACCTTTCCTTCCTTTATTTTGGGTGTCAGGTATTTTGCCTCAGCAATGAGAAAAAAATAACCAAGACAGACCTAAGGAAAAACCCATGCAAAGACGGAGACCAAGCTGGGTGTCTTGGTTACTTTTTTCTCATTCTGGGTCTGTGTCTCCACGTAAGGATACCAGCCCAAGGATCGGAGCCCACCCTAACCCAGTAGGTCATTTTCTTCACTTGCCCCTTGTACAAAGGCCTCCTTTCCAAATAAAGGGACATGTGCAGGCACTGGGAGTTAGGACTTGAACATTTGGGTAATGCAACTGGACCTAGTACAGAAGATCCTGTTTTTACCCCTGACTCACCATTAGGAAGTTTTAGTGAGAAATTTTAAATAGCTACTAAGTGTTGTTAATGTCTTTGAGCCTGTATAGTTCACTCTGAGTCCTAGCCTCCTAACCATATACCATACTGATAAAATAAATGATAGAGTCATAGAGAGCTGTGAAATTATTATTGTTGTTATTATTATTTTATTTATGAGACAAGGTCTTTTTAAGTTGCCCAAGCGGGACTTGGACTTGCGATCCTCTTGTCTCAGCCTCCTGAGTAGCTGGGATTTACTGATGTGTGCACTGGGCCTGGCTCAAGTTGTTATAGCTGTGTAGCTGCCGAATGATTGCAAAATGCGTTCCACAAATGTTGTTTGTTTGAGACAGGGTCTCACTGTATACTTCAGGCTGGCCTTGAACTCACTGTAGCTCACGTTGGCCTCAAACTCTAGTGATTCTCCTGCCTCAGCCTCTCAAGGACTGGGATTACAGGTATGCACCACCATACGCAGTTGTGTAAATATTTATTGAACACTTACTGCTTAATCAAGCAGTCCTTGTTTCTGCCAGACTTCTTGGTGCTGTGCTGAATATAGCAATCACCTGGGCTGGACTGGGCTGAGCTGGTCTCCTAGCTACCTCAAGAGTCTGGGACATATTTCCTTCCGGTGAAAAGTGAGTCATTGAAAACATGCTTTCTTATTCAGCATTTTTCTTCTCCTAGAGTATAAAAATCATCGCTGAATTTCTCCTGTGGGGAAACCAACAGTGCAATCAATACATAACATAAAATTAACCTTGACAGTAACACCTGCATATTTATTTCTGCTTGCCCATCATAGAGGAAGAATTGGAGCCAGAACAACCTGAGGGACTGTGATTTCACAACATGGTGCTGCATGGTCTTGCTGACACCAGTGTAGGGTGTTCCGGGGCCAGTCTTGACTGACGCTATAACCTGAAGCCGAGTGTGCTTGTAATGAGCCTGCCTGTATAGTGCTTTTCTGTATGAAAATATTTCGGCTACCTGAATAAAATCCCGTGCTTTCTTTCCTGGAGAACATAGTTTTATTTATTTATTGCTATGCCTCTATATTTTTTTAATTTTAAAGAGAGAAAACAACAAAATTTCAAAACATGATAATAGGAGGCTAACAATGGTTAATACACTGGTGTCTACTGTTATCTATATAGTTACTCAGAGTACAAGATATCGACATTTCAGGCCAGGTGTGGTGGCACACTCTTGTAATCCCAGCATTTGGGAGGCTGAGGCAGGAGGATCACTGCAAATTCGAGACCAGCCTGGGCTACAAAGTAAGCTCAAGGTTGACTTGAAACTGCATAGTGAGACCCTGTCTCAAAAAGACAAAAAAAAAAAAAAATCAGCATTTAATTGTCCAAAAAATATTAGCACAAACCTTTCTTCTCAATGAACTAAGAGAAATTAGTAGTATAATGATCTTAACTATTTTATATATATTTTTCTTTTTGCTTTTCCCTTCTTTCTTTTCTCCATTCCCATCCCAGTTTTTCTTTCTTTTTTAAGTTTCTTCCCATTTTACAATATCTATTTTACATTTTGGATCTTATTTACTCTTTTAGCTTGTCACACTAGGGAGACAGTATGATGTTTATACATGTGTGTCTGCCATGTTTCACTTATGAGTATGGTCTTGCGTTGCATCCATTTACCTATAAAAGTTTCTAGTTTATCCTTCTTTATAGCTGAGTAGTACTCCATTGTATAAAAATATCACATCCATTATGTCAATTCCTCAGTTGTTGGGCATTTGGGTTGTTTCCAAGATTTAGCTATTGCAAATTGTGCTGCTATAAACATGGGTACACATATACTGCTGTGGCACAAATGTTTTAAATTCTTCTGGGAAGATACCCACTAGGGGAATAGCTATGACAAATGGGACATCCAGTCCTAGTTTTTGAGGATTCTCCACACTGATTTCCACAGTGGTTGCACCAGTCTACACTCCCACCAACAGTGGAAAAGGGTTCCTTTTCCCCACAGCTCCACCAGCATTTGTTATTGGTTGATTTTGTGATGACAGCCATTCTTTCTGGGGTGAGATGGAATCTCAGTGTTGTTTTAATTTGCATCTCTCGGATGACCAGCGATGCTGAACATTTTTTCATGTATTTATTTGTGGTTTGTATCTCTTCATCTGATAAGTGTGTGTGCATCTCAGAGGCCCATTTTTGGATTGGGTCTTTGAATTTGGGAGGTCTGATTTTTTTGAGTTCTTTATACAGAGAACAAAGTTTTAAAATAACTCCACCGAGCTCTCCACCTGCTATGGATAATAACACTTCCTCCACGTTTTGCACTCACCAAGCTGTGAAGCCATTGGGTTGGGTTACAGTTTGCGGAGCAGTGGTGTAAAGCCTTGTTCAGAAGCCCTACTTGTGGCTTCTCAGTTTAAAGCAACTTTGCCTGGACTGGCATTGTTATAGAAGCTCTGGCTGGCGTAGGGCTGCTTCTTGCTGCTCTTGTTCTCTTAGGGAGCAGAGAGAGGAAGGGAAGGGGAGAGGGAGGGTAGAGAGAGAGAGAGAGAGTGTGTGTGTGTGTGTGTTAAAATGAGATGCAAAAGACTTGGCTCTTTTTTTTTTTTTTTTTTTTTTTTAGCCCTGGCTCTTTGACTACCTATGATATGGACCTGACTGAGCAGAAATCAGCTCTTCCGGCCCAGAATGGTCTGACCTATTTCTTACCCAGGAGAGCCAGAAAGGGACACATGGGGGCTATGGAGTCAAGGCAAGTTCAAGTCCCGCCCATCTCCATCCTTGGCTTTTGATGGGCCCAGAAGCCCTCTGTTTCCTTGGCTGATAAAAGGCAAGCATTCTCCCTTCTCTGCTGGGTGTGTTCAGCTATTTATTTATTTAGCGGCACTGGGGCTAGAACGCAAGGCCTCATGCATGCCAGGCAAGTGTTCTACCGCAGAGCTATGCCCCAGCCCTAAGAGTTGTATAGTACGTGTGTGCTACACCATCATTTGTCAACAAAAGGGACCTGATGTCATGGGGTTGGGTTGGAGGCAGGTCACTTGCATGCTATGGATTGGAGCCAACAAGACTAGACATGGCAGGTGGTGCAGATGAGACCCTCGAACTCAGGAGCAGGAGGTAAACGACAGTGGGGTGGCCCGCAGAGGGAGACTGGAGGAAGCTCACAGAGCTCGGTGATGAAGTGTCCGAGGGAGAAGTCCGGGGCAAAGCACAGACATTGGGTTTCAGCCCTAGGACATCAGGGGCCAATACCATTTGAGAAGTAGCTGTGCTCTTTTTGCCATTCTCTTCTCAGTACTGGGCAGTGTGGGTTTCCACTCTGGCCTCTGCCCGTAGAGATGGGACTAGGTCCACGTGGAAAAGAAGCAGGGGTCAGTGGCACTGTGTTTGTCTAATTGGCAGTTGCTGCATTGGTTCCCACAGTGGTGGAACAATTTAGTCTCATTTTTAAAATGCAGAAAATGGTTTCCAGTTCTCCACCAGGGCGTGCCTGTATTTTTAAGTCAATGCTCAACACTGTTTGTCCTAGGTATAGAAAGTCTTAATGTACGTGTCTACCGAAGCCTGCTGCAAGTGTGTTTAGAGCAGTTTTACTGACAGTTACCCCACACTGGGAACAGTCTCCTTGTCAACCAATGACAGAAGGCTTCAATAAACAGAGGAACAGCCAGGAAAGGGAATACTACTCAGCCATGAAAAGAAATGGAAAACCCACGCCTGCGACAGCGTACAAAAATGGATTTCAAACCATTGTGCTGAGGGAAAGAAGCCAATTACAGAAGAATAAGCACTATGTGATTATAAGAAATTCCAGACAAGATTCATTTAGTTTTCAGGGGCAGAAGGCAGACCAGGGCTTGTTTGGGGATGGATAGACAAATGGCTATGTGTTGGTGTGGGGCTTTTCTGCAAGGGGAACAATATAATACAGGACACATATTTTGCAAGATTATTTATAATCATCACCCAAAGAATGATATACGAGTCCCCATGCTAAGACCAAGGAATCTAGCCAAGGGCCTGGATCCCATGGAAATGTCCTGCATGAGTCCAGCTGAAGACCTAGAGCCTATAAGAATATCTCATGCAGGCCTGTTTCACGGATCTGTGCTGGGAAGGCCCAAGGGTCAGTGGTGGAATCTAGAAAGTCTGTGCCAGCGGGATGAAGGATCAGTGCTAACAGGCTGAGGGATCTTCAGTGGAGCCAGGAAGCAATGCTCAAAGTAAGAACCAGAGCTCCCCCAAAAGGTACCACAGCCATGCTCAGCAACAGTGAGGTCCTGAGCTCCTACAATGGTGAAGACAGCTGAGTTCCCATCAGGGAAGCCAACACAGCAAGCTTCTCCAGGAGACCGGCAGTGCACCATCTTCCCCTCCAGAACCAGGAAGCTATGCACAAGGTGAGGACCAGAGCTCCCCCAAAGTGAACTGAAGCCATTGTCAGTGCCAAGAAGGTCCCTAGTTCCTCAGAGCATGAAAACAGCCAAGTTTATCAGGAAAGCCCCCATGACGAGCTCCTCCAGAAAACCAGCAGTTCCTTATAGCTTCCACCAGCTCCCAACAGCCTTTTTCAGCTCCCAACAGCTTCTCTTCTTCTTCTTCAGTTCTGCCTCTTATGCTGCTGGCAACAGTCCTCAGGTGGACTTCCTACACCAAGCACCATGCTTATGCAGTCCAGCTGGGGGTTGTAAGTTGACCACCAGTTGTCAATCCACTACAGGTTAAGAACACACACAAAAGAGCTATGATATGATCGAAGCGTTCTCTGTTTTGATGGGGGTGTGGGTTATGTGGGGGACACACTGTCGAAATGGATCTAAATGTCCATTGGACCCATGCAAGTCCCACAGGTAAACTAAATGTCAGCTTTTAAGGACATAAAAAAGTAACCTTCTTGCTTCTAAGTAAGAAGGTGGTAAGTGTAAATACCTAGTTTCTTATGGTTAGATCTATGCAACAACTTAATTCTGCAGTGTCTGTGCCCACATTTTAGATGGTGATCATTGGTAATATTCCCTTCTTTTTTTCTACTCTATAATTATTTCATTTTTTAAAACAAATCTTGTTTTCAAGGTTACAGCTCTTTCAACGATTGAAAATGCTGCTGTGTTTGAGTACTTGGGTACTAATTTTGAGATCACCACTCCTGGATACTCATTAGCAAATAAAATTAGCAAATAAAATCTCTTAAGTCTAAGTTAAGACACATTCAGCTATTGATATCTGACAAAGGGGTCAAAAACTCACAGTGGAAGAAAGATAGTCACTTTAATCATTGCTTCTAGGACAGCTAATCATTAATCTAGGCATTAATCATTAATCACTAAACTAAACATTTAATCATTGCTTCCAGGACAACTGGCTATCCACACGCAGAAGACTGAAACTGGACCCATATCTGCCACTATGCATTAAACTAAAATAAAAATGGGGCAAATAACTACAGGTTAAAACAAAAATACTGAACAGATTGGAAGATAAAATAGGTAAAAAAAAAACAAAACCTTTTGAAGTCATAGCCACAGGCAAGGACTTTCTGAGCAGAATTCTGGTTGCACAGGAAATAGTACTAAGAATTAACAAATGAGATCAGATCAATTTGAAAAGCTTCTGCACAGCAGCAGAAACAACCAACAGAGTGACAAGACAACCTAAAGAATAGGAAAAAGAATTTTGCCAGCTGTATGTCAGACAGAGGACTAATACTTAGATTTATAAAGAACTCAAAAAAATGAGACACCCACATACACATAAAAGACCCAATCAAAAAATGGGGAACAGATGAATAGACACTTCTCAGAAGAAGTGCAAATGGCCAATAAACACATGACGAAATGCTCAACACCTCTGGCTATTACAGAAGTGGAAATCAAAGCAACACTGGGATTTCACTCTATCCCAGTAAGAACAACCATCAACAAGAAATCAGATTTAAAAAGCTGATGAGCCAGTGGAGAGAAAGGAACACTTCTACAATGCTGGTGGGAATGTAAACTAGTACAATCACTCTGAAAATCCAAGTGGAGATTCTGAAAATAAAAGTAAAACTAGAACTTCCGTTTCACCCAGCTATTCATTCCCCTTCTAGGCATTTTCCTCAAAGAACGAAAGACATCATACGACAGTGATCCATGCATGCTTGTGTTTATAGCAGCACAACTTGTAATCACTAAATCTTAGAAGCAGCCTGTATGTCGATCAACAGGTAAATGAGTAAGGTCCATGTGGTATTCATTTATTTTCCTGGTATGGGGAATCAAACTCACGACCTCACACTTGCCAGGCAGGCGCTGTGCCACTAAACTAAATCCCCAGCCTCCTCCATGTGGTATTTAAATGCAGACTAAAACTCTGCCATAAGGAAGGATAAACTTGAGCCATTTGTAAGGAAATAGATGCACCTGGAGACCATCACGTTAAGTGAAATGAATCAGACACACGAGCTTAAATACTGTTTGACACCTTTTCTATGAGAAATCCAAAGTATAAATAAAGAGCAAAATAAAAGATATCATAGGAAGTAGGGCAACAGATCTTTCTCACATACAAAGGGGAGCAAGAGATAGAGAGAAGGGAGAGGAAAAGGGGGGGAGAAAAGCAATTAAGATGAGTTATATGCACCCACCAACTTACACCAGGCTGTAAACTTTATGCACAGCAAACATAGACTAATAAAAATTTTAAGAAATAGAATTTTAAGAAGAGTGCTATTTAAAAATTAGGTAAATGCTTTAAAAGTTATTTGTTGCTGTCTAAACTTCATAGGATTTTAAATCTTAGATTATCTATCGAAAAATACACTGAATGAAGACAAATAACATTTTACCATTTTTTTCTCCTTGAGTATAAATTTCCTTCCATGGCTCACACAGAATTTTATGTTAATACAATTTTTTTTGTCTTTATTTATTATTATGCTATTTCACTGCAATAAAAATGAGGACACAGATGTCTGTGACCATATTATAAAGGGATGCAAACTACATTGTGATCCTGAATAGGTATGACAGGAAGGTCAAAGTGAAGAAGTCTTCCTAAGCCTGTACTTTCTGACTTAGAAAGCATTCCTTTTTGCATCAGTCAGATTTTCATTGCTGCGACAAAACAACTGAGAATATCAGCTTATAAACAGGAAAGGTTTCTTTGGACTCACAGATTTCAGTTGTGGTTGGTCAGTTGTGTTACTACTGGACCTGCAACAAGACAGTGCGTTATGGCGAACAACGCATGACAGACAAAGCATCTTTCTTATGAAAGGGGAGCCTAGGACCCCAATATCCCATTCAAGGGCATATGCCCAATGACCTAACTTCCTTCTGCTAGGCCCTGCTTCCTAAAGACTTCACCACCACACGCTAGAGTCCAAGCCTTTGGGTGACATCCGAGATCCGAAACCTAAGGGCTGGGGATCTAGCTCATTGGTAGATCATCCGTCCATGCACGAGGCCCTGGGTTCCTTTCTAGTACTGCAAGATCCAACCATAGCACTTTGCTACTTGGCTTCTTCTGAGAAGTAAGATTGGAAACTTGCTGATAATAAAAGCTGGCTGCTTTGTTCTCCTTGCTGCTTATGATCAGCACCAAAGCACTTAATATACATCTGGAAATATGTGAGAACATCCCTGTGGATATTCATGCCTGGATTAAAGGTTCAGTGATAGTAGAAACACCACCCTCAACTTAAACAGAACTACTCGCTGTGTCTTTCCATATGAATGTAGATTAGGATCTGACAATCACAGGACAGAAAGGAATAGGAATCTTAAAATGGCCAAAATGTACCACTGTTTCCTACCTAAGAAGTTATAGCAAGACACTGGTATGCATTAAAAATGAAAATGACCTGCCTGAACCCTCACAAGGAAAACATTGTGTAGAGCAGACTGAAAGCACCTTTTACAATAGAGCTGATTTTGTTTTTTATCCTTTATATTTGATATAAAATCCAAATTCCCCATCTGTTACAATGGGAGCCAATCACATTTGGGAAAAAAAAAAAAAAGAAACCACCCGTGATGGAAGATAGTAAAATAGTCATTTCAATTCTGAGGATGTAGTAAGTTTTAATGGTAACAGCTAATAATCCTCACATTCAAATTTCATTTGTACTCATATAAAAATGTATTTTCCTTGTAGGGGGCAGGATTTTTTTTAGTGACAATTATGGCATATGATCTCAGTAAGATGGGTCTTCCAAAAATCACTGATTCTACAAGAGGTGGAAAGCTGTCCTGCGTGTGCTGGAAGCTGAGAGCTGACAATTCCCCTCTCCAGGGGAGAAAGATGCGGATGCATACAAAACAGAAGGAGAAATACAGCCTGCTCTTTCCCAGCCCCCACTTGGGATCAATACTTAATCTTTTCTGCTTTCTAACTCTGATCCAGTTAGTCGAGTAATTGAGACCGTGAGGTGCTAGCCCATGCCTCCTCTTTTGTCTTGTCCTTTTTTCCACCTGGATATGATTTTCAGAAGCGTTCGATTTTTCATGTGGTAGAGCAAATGGTTTCACATTCACACATTACATTTATGAACCAAGAGGGGAGAAAAAAGATGCTTTCGTTATACCTAACATGGTGCCTGTATTTTACCATCTGGCACTTCTTCTTGCTTGTCCACGCTGTATCCTCTTTGCGGACCATGGGAATCAAAAGTCTGTTTACTTTCTGTAGCAAGGAGCATGCAAGCCTTCACTCTGCCTTGCTACATTCCCAGTATTAATCGATTGAAGTTTTCTCTGTGCCTTCGCTCTGAGTTAAGATCAGTCCAGATTTGGGTCTTGGAGACAGGTTTGGAATGCAAGTAGTTTAGTTGTGATCTGCTCCCAGGAGACACCCAGAGGGTAGTGGGGAACTAAGAGGGGTGCTCAGAAGCAGTGCTGAAGGTCCTTAACAAGCCCGTGGGTACCTGAAGCTGGCCTCCCTGGGAGATGAGGTGGAACTGGACCTCTCCCACCTGAGCCAGGAGGGGGCTGGTGTTGACACAGTCTCAAGAGGCATTTTATTCAGCTCTGTTTTCCAGAGCTCCGAATCTTTAGCCCACGCAACTGCATCCACCCACCATGGTGACGGTTTGGTATCTCACCAAGATTAGTGCTCTGTAGTGGATTGACAACTGGTGGTTAACTCATAACCCCCAGCTGGACTGAGTCAGTGTGGTGCTGGGTGTTGGAGGCCCACCTGAGGACTGTTGCCAGCAGCATAAGAGGCGGAACTGGAAAAGAAGAAGTGAGGCCGTTGGGAACTGAAAAAGGCTGTTGGGAGCTGAGAGAAGCTGTAAGGAGCTATTGGTTCTCTTGGAGGAGATGGCCTGCTGGCTTTCCTGATGAACTTGGCTGTTTTCATCCTCTGAGGAACTCAGGACCTTGTTGGCACTGAGAATGGCTTTGGTTCACTTTGCGGGGAGCTCTGGTCCTCACTTTGAGCATGGCTTCTTGGCTCCAGAGGGAAAGATGGTGCACTGCTCAGTCTCTTGGAGAAGCTTGCTGCGTTGGCTTTCCTGATGTGAACTCAACTATTCTGATCATTGGAGGAGCTCAGGACCTCACTGTTGCTGAGGTTGGCTGTGGTACCTTTCGGAGGAGCTCTGGTTCTTACTTTCAGCATTGCTTCCTGGCTCCAGTGCAGATCCCTCAGCCTGCTAGCACAGATCCTTCATCCTGCTGGCACAGAATTTTTAGATTCCACCACTGACCTTTGGGACTTCCCAGTGCAGACCTATGAAACAGGCCTGCATGAGATGTTGTCATGGGCTCTGGGCCTCCAGCTGGATTCATGGGAGGCATTGCTATGGGCTCTAGATCTTCAGCTGGACTCATGCAGGACATTTCTGTAGGATCCAGCCCCTCGGCTAGATTCCTTGGTCTTAGTTTGTGGACAGATTTCCTACACTCTTTTGTATATCATTCTTTGGGTGACTATTATAAATAATTTTATAAAATATGTGTCCTGTATTATATTGTCTCCCCTTGTAAAATAAGTCCCAAACCATGATATGCACTGATTTCCAAAGAGGGTTAACTGAGTCTGAAGACATTAACTATGTCCCCTTAATATGGGGCTTGAGATCCTGTGACTTTGGAAGGGTTGGATGGCCTAAGATGGAGGTCTTCCATCCCAACCACATCTCTCTGCTTTTAGAAAATGGGTATAGCCACAGACAAGACACAAACATACAAGCAAGGCTGTGTCCTCACAGAACTTTCCTATGGACACTGAAATATGAATTTCCTATTCTTTTTATATGAAAATGGAATAGTGCTTATCTTCTGATATTTTTTAACTCCTGATCAAGGCAGAAATGACTCACAGCTCATAAGCCATAGAAAAAACAGGCAGTGAGGTGTTTACTGTTTGTGGTTTTAATAACTGAGGAGTCAATCACTGGCAAGTAGCACTGTGCTAGCCACAATTTCATTACTATAGCAAATGTCTGAGATAAGCAACTTGGACAAAGCCATGATTGGTTTGGGCCCACAGTTTTCAAGTTGGCAGTCCATAATTGGGTGGATGCATTCCTTTTGGGCCTGGTGAGGAACAGTCTGAGATGTAGGAGCTCATGGCAGACCAGAACTGTTTCCCTCATGTCTGGGACTCTGTAGAGAGGAAAAGGAAGGGCTTACAGTCCTACTGTCCCCTTCCAGGCCACGCCCCCAATGACCTAAAGACCTTTATTTGGATCCCACCCATTGAAGGTTCTACTACCACCCATTGGTGCCATGGACTACCTTCAACACCTGAGCCTTTGTGGAACACTTAAGATCCAAATTACAGCAGGCCCTGAGAGCCAAGTGGCCCAACTCTCTTTTGGTGGAAGCAATCAGACTGTGTAAGATGTGGGACTATGTCCTGCAGTGATTCAGTCCCATGTGGGTGTTGCTACTGAAAACCAACTTTGTGGTCTTCTTCTCACAGGTACAATATGTCCAAAGGAGTCACACTCTCAGGCTATAAGGGGAAATAGTTATGTGTTGGAGACTGACTAGATCATTTTCTTATTGCTGTAACAAAATCCTTGGGGCAAGCTCACTTTATAAGGAAAGGAAGCTACTGTAGCTCAGTTTTGGATGTTCAAGGGCATGGTGGCAGCATCAGTGTGGTTCCAGTGAACATCTCATAGTGATGGCAGGAGTATGTGCCATAGCCAGAGATCACATCACCACATAGGAAGCTACTATGTGACAGGGCTCCCACAGTCTCTTCTGCGGGTGCATCTTTAGCTGACATAAGGGTCCCATGAAACACAGCTCTGCAAGGTATACCATCCCTAACATCCCCACCCTGGGGACCGCACTCCCAACACATGACCCCTGCGCAGGAAACCACACCAGAGACCTTTGTGAACCTCAGAACACGAGCAAGTTTGGGGTGATCACTCACTGAGGTCAAGGTTGGAAAATGGAGTCAAATGTCATCCCTAGGCAAGACCTATCCTTACCCTCAAACACATCAAGTTTGATTAATTTTGCCTGGAAGCCACAGACACCCCAAATAACAATGCAATGAACCAGGAAGAAGCTAATTTTTCTCAGGACTCATGGGAATAAGCCAGGCTCACACTGCTCAGTAATCCTCAATGAAGCAGATCCTGATCTGTCACCTAACTGGGCTAGTGCATGTATAGTTACAACATAGTACTCCAGAGGAAAAAGGAGGAAGGGGTGCTGTTCTAGCTTGTATGCAAATGTCACTCCCAAATTCATATGTAGAAACCCTACTGCCAGCGGGATACGAGTAGGAGGCAGGACTTTGGGGATTGATAAGGTCAGGAGAGTGGGGCCCTCGTGGTGGTATTAGTGCCCTTACAAGCAGACACAAGAAGCCTGGGTGCAGTGGTGCATACCTATAGTACCATCACAAAGATTGCAAATCTGAGCCCAGCCTGGACAACCTAGTGGGACGCTCAAAATAAAAATAAAAAATGTGCTGTAGTGCAGCTCAGTGCAGAGGCCCTGATTCAGTCCCTCGCACTGGAAAAAGAAAAAAGGGAAATGTAAGAGATTGCTTTTCTCTCCATCTTCTGCCAAGCGAGGATATAGATTGTTTGCGATTTAGGATAATTTGACTCTGACTTCTCACTTTCATGATAGTGCAAAGTGGCATGCATTTACCATATTCTGTGTTTTCTAATCTGATTTTTCCCCAGGGCTGGAGAGAAGCAATTAGATACTCGTTGAGGATGCTCGGAAGTGGCTGTGAGTTGCCACTTCTAACCAGCCCAGCAAGCACAAGAGGAAACGGCAGGCTCTAAACTGGGATGTTCAGTAGGTTACTTTGTTTGGTGCTTTTTGGTCTTAGTTACTTTTCTCCTTGTTGGGACAAAATACCTGACACTCACAAGTTAAAAGGAGAAAGGTTAATTTTAGCTCACAGTTTGTAATGGTATCAGTCCATAGTCAGCTTGCTCAAAGGCAGGGTGGCATGGCAGAGGGGCATAGCAGAGGAGAAAGAGTCCATGGCAGGGCAGACAGGCAGCAACAAAGGACAACAGCAGCCCTCTTTCCATGCTTTATAGTCTATCCAGGCTACCTGCCCTTAGGGAGGGTAGCATTCACACCCACGGTGGGGCACCCTTAGTCCTAGCATCACATTCTTAATACCAGCACCACACCCTTAATCCCAGCATCATACACACTGGATCCAGCCACCTCCAAAAGCCCAACCAATGACTGCATGAACCTTTGGAAGGACATCTAGATACAAGGCATAACACTTTTCAGTTTGGGATAATTTCAGTTCTGATGGATTTATTGGGGTGTAAGCACATTGCAAGTTCAAAGCATCTGTACCATGAGAGAAAGCAGACTTTGAGCAAGGAAGGAAGCCCAGGCCAGGCACTAGGGTTTTGGGCACCATAACCTTGGATTTCCAGCTTCCAGAGCTGTGGGATGTGAATGTCTGTTGTTTAAGCCTCTGGCCCACAGTGGCTCACTGAGTGGGCTTCACTGAGGAACACAGCAGGGAGGACTGTATGCTCTGTGGACATCATTCCTGCCCACATCCCAGTGGCCAGAGTGCGATCAGGTGGGCATTCGCACATCACTGCAAACAAGGCTGTGGAATGTGATGACTACTCTGGGAAGAGGCGTGGGTTTTATTCCTCCAGGGCAGGGGTTCACAGCTACAGCACCACTGACACTCTGTTCAGGATGCTGTGTTGTAGGACGCTCTCTTGAACCTCATAAAAAGTGTAGCTGCATCCCTGGCTCTCACTCACAAGATGCCAGGAGACTTCTTCCACCAGCAAACATGTTTCCAGACATTGTCAGCTCCCAGTAGATCAAAGCACAAGTACATCAGGGAGAGGAGAATGGACATTCAGGCATCCATCGTGGTACCTCCTGTGTCTGGGAGCTGGATGCCCTTGGTATCCAGGCAAAGTCTACTGTCTTATCCAAGGCCAGGCCGTGCGATCATCTGCATGTCTGTGGCAGTCCAGTCTGCAGAGGAACTGTTTTGTGATGGTTCCGTTATCATTCCTGACCTTGTCACCTCCCTCTGATGTCCCTTCTTAGAAATTCTATGAGCTGCTTACTATTCCTTGATAAATTCACTCTCTGTTCAGCCTTGCCAGAGTTAAGCCCGGCTGTTTACAAAGAGTACTCATGACTGATAGAATCAGCCTCATTAAGATTCCCCCAGGATTCCCTTTAAGACTTTGGTCTTTTGTTGCTTGGGTTAAGAAGCCTGGCGGAACTTCTAGGAATAGCTCCCAGAAGCAAATTCCCATGTCCAGGAGCCATGGGAAAGGCCCAGTCTCTAAGTTCAAATCTGTCTCTTTAACAGTTGGGCAAGTGTGTAGGCATCTGACTTCCATCTGCAGCGCTGTATATTACTTACGCTTCCCCATGGGCCGTCTCCAAATGCAGTCACTCCTCCTTCCCTCCACAAGCATTTGTTTCTTTCCCTTGTGTCTCTGCTGCCTGCTTACACTTCATTCCACCTGCTTTGCCTCTTGCTGCATGTCTTGTCTCTTTCCTCCTTGCTGCTGGCTCACATGCTTTGACTGCATGACTTTTCTGTTGTCTAGGTGGTTGGAAAGTGCTCTCTAAAAGAGAAGATGAAGGCGGAGGCAGGTTGGCCTGAGATGAGTCGGCACTACCCAGGCATGAGACCAGCGGAGGAGTGGGGGACGGTACTGCCGGGGTGTGGAATCCGGGCAGCATGCATAGGGGTAACAGCAGCACCACATAGGTGTACAAAGGTGTGATGTCCAGCTTCAAAGCACCCAAGGTGGTGGAACTAGGGGCAGGCTCAGGAACAGGCAGTGCTGGGAATGGGACCTGCTTTGATGGTGCTGGAGGTACTGATCGGTGCCCCTGTGGCCACCACCCGCAAGCACAGGTTGTTATAACTTGGCCCTGAGGTTGGGTGGGAAGAGAGTGAGGTGGGAGGTGACATGAGCAGCTGCAGGTTCCTACCAGCTTTTCAAAGGAGCTGCTCTCACCTCTCCAGGAGTCTGCTTCACCCTGCACCCTGTAACTGCCTGCCCGACCCTCATCCTCCACCTCTGTGGTCCACCATGGTTCATTCTTCAAGGAGAGTCAAAAGGAGCCCTGGGTGCCAATAAAGGAGGGAAGAAGTAAACAGAAGCAGGAAGTCACTCATTTCCAGGAAGGAGGGTGGAGTCAAGGTTGAGGTCACAGCTCCCCAATACTGGAGCAGTCAGGACAGTGCTTAACACCTAGAAGGGTGGGAAGAGGTGTGAGAGGATAAAGCTGAGGGCTGTGAAAGGCAAGGCAGCCTGGAGCAAAGCAGGGTTTGCATTCTGCGTTGCTCCAGGACAAGTGGGCCTGCAGAGGAGACTGGAGGTGCGATCTGGATTGTGCAAGGTGGGTCCAAGGCTCCTGAGCAAACATCAGCATAGACAGTGCTTTAAATGCACTGTGATGGTTGATACATTGTGTCAACTTGAGAAGTCTAGAAGCTTAACTAAATAACTCAGTTCTATAACAGTTCTTAACTAAGTAACAGTTCTATATCCTAGTGTATAGAGGATATGTCCTGGGGAGGCTGTTTACACTCTAAGATGTTATAACAATTGATTCATTGTATCAACTTGAGAAGTTTAGAAGTTTAACTAAGTGACTCAACAGGGGGCCAGGGTCCTCACTTTGTACACATCCTGAGCCTGTGCAAGAGGAGGGCAAGGAGATAGAGTGAGTGCTACATCAGCCCCAGGGCAGGTAGCCTGCTTATAATATAAGGGAGGGAAAGAGGCTTGCTCCTCTCTCCCTTTTTGCTCTTGTTGCTTTTGCTGTTTTCTGCTGCCTTGAATGATTGCCTCTCTGCTGTGTGCTGTGTGCCACCCTACCTTGGAGCCAGCTGATTATGGACTGAAACCTCCACAAACTATGAGCTAAATAAACTCTTCTCTCTTTAATTTGGGCATCAGGTATTTTGTCCCAGCAACAAGAGAAAAGACACACACTAACATCTATGATCCCACACTATCCTCTCAACCTATGAGATGGCTTTTATAATGGACATGTGTATCAGTTGTCCAGGGCTTCAGGAATGCTGTGTAACAGTACCCCCACACAACCAGTATCAGTCAGCTAGAGCCTAAACAGTGCCACATAATAAGCACGCCTACACAATTTCTTTGGCTGAACACACCTGCCATTGAATTTCCTGATGTGCCCACAGCTCAGCTGAGAGCCATCTTTCTTACCTGGGTTTGTCTGGGCTCATCTGTCCTTAGCTCTAAGCTGTGCATTGCATTTAGTTTTGTTTCAGGTATCTGTTTTTCTCCTTGTGCCAGCAGGCTTATTGGGCATGTGTTTTTCCCATTGCAACTGAAGACATGCAAGAGGGAAAATGTAACTGTGCGAGCTCATTCCAAGCTTCTATTTGCATCACCTCTTTTCACACTGGCCAGAGAGAGACACGTGGGTGAGTCTGGAATCAAGACAGGGCCAAGTCCGATCTACCTGTCATGAATTCAGAGCAAATTGCTGCCTCAAGCCTAACACCAACAGGGAGGAAGTGTGCCTCCCATGAAGGCTGGGGGAGTAGTGTTGGAAATAAGTATCAAAGTCCTCTCTCTCTTGCTTTCCAAAGTTTCAATCAACATCAGACAGAACTTTTTGGGCATGCTTACAACATGGTGGCTGGTTCTGCCAGAGTACCTGACTGATGACACCAAAGGGGACATACCACGTATGAACTAAAAATATAGTGAACATTTAAACCTTTAAAAAATATTTGTAGGGGCTGGGGATTTAGCTCAATGGTACAGCACCTGTGACCAGTGCAAGGTCGTGAGTTCGATTCCCGGTACCAGAAAAAAAAAAATTTGTTATAGTTAAAGACACCTTGCTGTTAATCCTGCTCATTTCCAACACACTTACACCATCATTCTTCCCACTTTCTGGAACAGTTCTGGAAGTTCTCCTTCATGAATGTCTTCAGCTGTGTTCTTATTGCTGCCTCCATATTCTGAGTATGTTGGCTTTTTAAGATCATTTTCACTTTGGGTCGAGCCAGTGTCATGCGGTGCCAGATCTGGTGAACAAGGCAGATCAGAATGCAGCATCATGTTTTTACAAACTTGTTTTGCAGTGGGATGGCACTCAGCAGCAGCGTTCGCTGCATTTTTTTTTTTTTAATCACACCTCATAAAGAAACTCAAGAAAGAGGACTTCCAGAGCTGCTGCAGAAAGTAACAAGAATGACAGGATAGGTGTGTTCAAAGTGAGGGGCAGGATTTTGATAGTGGATTAATGGCAATGTCTTTTACTGTAATGCATTTTAAAATATATTTGGATCACATCGTGTATTAAAGAAAACTTCCCAGACGTAAACAATTTTACATTTTACACTGTTCTGAGCAGAACAATACCCCTTCCCCCCACCATTCCTTCCAGCTTGAGGTGAGAGTCATGGCTTTGTGCAGAGTGTATCCCTACTTCCTATGCTACCTGCACATAAGCACTACCTCCCTATCAGTTGTGTGGTAGCTACCTTGATGGTCAGGTTGACAGGTGCAGATTGCATAAGGTGCTGAGACAGGATTCAGTACAATCTGCAACTTCAGGCCTCTACTGGGCACCTGGGAATGTACTGTCAAGGATGGAGAAGGACTATTATATTTACCAAAGAAGAATCTAACCTAGTACATTTTAACTGTGTGGCATCTGGGGCACAGCAAGAGATAGAGCCACTTGCTTTTAGCTACAGAGGAAGTGTGCAGCTCAAAGTGAATGCAGATGCCCTGGTTTGAGGACTTTTAATACATAACACTACTCCCTACTGCACTGCACCACAATGCTACACCAAGCCTGACTCCTTCTACCTTTTGCTGCCTATGCTAGCAGGTCTTTAAGACAGGCCCAGTGACATTCCCCTCCTGCAACTCTGCCTGCTATGCTCTGAAGGTCTGTGTGGCTCCTTTGGTTGTGGAGCCCCTACCGCTCAGTGGGATGGTGTTTGAAGCTGGGGCCTTTGGGAAATAGTGAATCTTATATGAGGTCACAGGGACAGAACCCACATGGTCCATGAGGGGATTTGTCTGTTTTTAAGAACAGGATGAGTCTGGTACCCTCTCCTCCTCTCTCCCTCCCTCCCTCTATCCAGCCCCCTTCACTTTTGTGCTCTTGATTTAAACCATTGCATTCATGCAATTTCGTTAGGGTCCACGGAGACTAAAACAAGTCCTATGTGGTCTCCTCTGACATTGGCCAAGGCTGACCTTTTCAACCAGTAGGATATAAGAACAGGCTGTGACTTCTGAGGCCAAGTCCTAAGAGCCACTGAGGCTCCTCATTGATGTCTTGGGTCCCTCAGACTGGAGACCAGCTACAATGTCAACAGGATGCCCAAGCAGTCCCTCCAGAGACCCCAGGGAGAGGAGCGGAGGCTGCCCTCTGACAGCTGCCTGGCGACCTTGTGAGTGTGCTGCCCAGCCAGCAGGGTCTCCAGTGCCACCTGGTCCTCAGGTGCTTCCTAGTCCCAGTGTTTACATCTTCCAGTCGGAGTCCCAGAAATCACCAGTGCAGGACCAACCTTCCCATCATGCCCTGCCTGGATCCCTGACCCAAAGGGTCAGTGAGCTGCAATTCATGAATGTGACCCTTTTGAGCACCAACATTTTGGATCGATTCATTACGCAGCAGTTAGTTGTGAATGCACAGCCTGCTGCAGTTAGATCTTAAATATCCCCCAAAGGCCCACATGCTAGAGGTATGCTCCCCAGCCTGTGGCCCTGTTGGGACAGGGTGGGACCTTTAGGAGACAGAGCTGAGAGGAGGGACATTACATCACAGACAAGGACCCTTCGGGGGACCTGGGGACACCAGCCTTTTCCCCCCTCTCTCTGCTTCCTGGTGCCCACGAGAACCTTTGCTCCACTGCACCCTGTCCGCCATGATGCTTTCCTCTATTCAGGCTCCAGAGCAACAGAGCCGACTGAACGTGGGCTGAAACTGCAAGCTAAAGTATGAACCTTCCCTGCCCATAAGTTGATGATCTCAGGCATTTTGAAAAGTAACAGCAGAGCTTTTCTTCAGGACTCAAAACATCGCCCAGTGCTGAATGCTAAACTCCAGTAGTTTGACATCTGATCCAGTGGAGTCTTCTACCGTCCCCCTGCAAGCACAAGGATGAGGACTCAGGCAGTGACAAGCGCTGGGTGCTGGGAGTCGGTGCGTGGTCACTCTGAAAAAGGCGGTCTGCAAAAAGTGTCCTCAGCTTGAGACACCGAAGTTCAACAGCAAGTTTACTTGCAGAATTGCAGCAATACGGCAAGAACATCCCCAGCAAGAAGTATGAAAACTTCATTCCAGCATCCTTGCTTCCAACCGTGGCTTCTCAAGTGACATGCCCAGGTGCAGAGGCTCAGGCAGACCCACGCCACTCATGTTTTCTGTCTGCACCGCATGCTTTCCACACAAAGCACTTCTGATTCCATTCGTTTGTGTTGCTTTCAAATAAGCCTTTTTTTTTTTTGGAGACAGGGTCTCGCTATGCAGTTCAGGCCAGCTTTGAGCTCACTTTGTAGCCCAGACTGGCCTCGCACTCCTGTCGACCCTCCTGCCTCAGCCTCCCGAGTGCTAGGATTACAGGTATGCACCACTATGCCCAGTTTCAAATAATCTTTTCCACTTTCATCTTTCATTTTAATTTGTTCTTTGCTTTATCAAGGTCAATCTATGTCTCACATGCCCTTGGGCATATCTGTGATCTTCACTGTCAGTGACAATTTTTGCCATTCCAGGGTCAATACTAGATAATAGGCCAATAGTCAGGACCCTCCCCCAACACACACATCCAAGAAAAAGATAAGAAAACTCCACCAGACTTTTATCATTTTAAAATAGTAAATAGACACCTCCCTCCAATAATGTAGAAATCTGTCAGCCTTGGCATCTGGGTCCATATTATTTTCTTTTCCTTATTTCTTTTTTGTCTTTTTGAGACAGAGTCTTGCAATGCAGTTCAGGCTGGCCTTGAGCTCACTTTGTAGTCCAGGCCGGTCTCAAACTCAGAATGATCCTCCTGCCTCAGCCTCCCAAGTGCTGGGATTACAGGCATATGCCAGCATGCCCAGCATTTTGTTTTCCTTTGAGAAAGATCTCACTATGCACGGGCTTGTTGTTCAGGCTTCTCTGAAGCTCATGAGCCCAAATGATCCTCTTGCCTCCACCTCCAGAGTAGCTGGGATTACAGGTGCACGCCACCGCACCCAGCTTAAATGCAGCATGATTTTAAAAAGCGCTATCATCTAGGTCAATATCTCCTCCACTTGCCTGTCTCCTTGTGATCCTTCTGCTATGTTGGGTCAGGCACAGCTCACAACAAGAGCTGTATTTGTAGAACAAAATTCCCTGCCATCCTGGAAGCATCATTTGGAAGCTGGAGTTGCTAAGTGGGCCAGGAATGGGATAAAAGACAACTTCCTGGACTCAGGAGCTCAGGGGGGAGATGAATCTTGGCCACACCAGTTAGAGATCATTATTTCTAGACTAAATAGCGTAAACCAGCAGATTCTCATGCGTGTGATTTTCCTAGCTTCAAGCCTTGGTGAAGGGGCCAGGATTTCTCTGGAATATGCCACATGGTTCTCTTCCTCTACACCAGCAACCAGGACACACAATCTTTACCTGTGCCCTTTAACTGAAGACAGAAAAATAACCCACACATACTACACTGATGTCCGCACGAACCCCACATGCATACGGTTAGAATGTTTTCTGCTTTAGACACACATTGCTGGATAAATGTTTAACATGTTTGTATTTAACAGAATGCACTACCAAGTCCCAAATTAAACCCAGGGAATACCCAAGGGTTTGCAGTTGAGAAAAACAACCTGACAACCTTCAGGTCTAAAACACTGAAAAACAAACAGAAAGTGATACAAATGTCATTCGGCATGTTGTTTTAATAATCCTCTTAATACTAAATTTACGTCCTTGGTATGTAATAAGACCCTGAGTTTAGACTTCTAAGCACGGCAGACTGAGGACTTTGGTCTCTGCTCTGCATTCTCAGAAATGCCGGATAATTCAGGTACTGTGGGACAGCACACAGACAGCATTCATACTCCCAGAAACATATAACGTGCTCAGTGTCACACATATCACCGCCAAATCTCCATGAACTGTCGATTTCCAAAGCCCAGATTCTCCTGCACAGATATACACTGTTCTTTCTTAAGAATATACTTGCGCGTGTTTCTGTAAGGACTTAAAATGCATTGTGATAGGTGTGTTTGAACTTGTTGGTGCAATGAGTTATTTGCAAACTACAGCTCCCCAGCACCTAAACACTTCCCTGCTGCACTGTCAGGGAGGCAGACCTGAGTCCTGTCTCCCTGCCTGGCTGCCTCCTGGACAACTTGCACCACGAGCCCAGGGGGTCCTCAGCTCTCTGCTGTCCATTTCCACAGTTCCTCTGCCTGCCAGCACTGAGGTAGTTCTATCATCATATGGTTTTCATTTCAGTCATCTTTCTTTTCCTAGAAAGCAACACTGAACTACAGAACATAGGTCTGCAGAGCAGAAGCCTGGTGTGCTGGCTTTCTGTGGCTTTGTCCCCGACACTGTGGTCTTCAGCCGTGTCCATGGATGGCTGTCAATCAGCGTTCCTCATCTGGGGTCCAGGGGCTTCTGCAGCTGGGTGATGCCTGGGTGAGCACCTGTTCCCTCCTTCGCTGTGTGACAATCAAGAGTTGTCTGTGGGGAGTGTTTTCTGTTGCTTATAGCATGGTGCCATGGGCCGGGCCAGGGAAACTATAAAGCAAGACTGGTTCATGGTTCTGGGCCACGTCTGGCAGAGTCCAGAGGCCCTGACAGGTGTCCCAGGGGGAGGGCTGTGTGCAGGAGAGACAGCCCAAGTGGCTGTCACGGCAGCGCCACTCTGTAGATAACCCATTAACCCACTAATCCGCTGAGCATTAATCTTGGGTAGAGATTAATCCGGGCATGAAGGTGATGCTCTAATCACTTTTACAAGTCCCACCTGGTCCCCCCTCTAATCTCTCCTAATGGGGACTCCATTTCCTGGCCAGCAAATGCCAGAGAGGATGGACCACATGGTGCCCTCCCTCCCACCCATCCTTCCTTCTTCCCCCTCCTCCTTTCCTCCCTTCTCTTCCCCCTCCCCCCTTTTCTTTCTCCCCCCCTCCCTTCTCTTTCCCCTCCCTTCCCCCTCCCTCCTCCTCCACTTCCCCTCCCTGCTGGATCTTTAGGGAAGTTTTGCAGACATGAGGCCCCAAGAAAGTGGTCAGGAAGAGCTGAGAGAGAAAACAACCTGGTTTCCAATCCCTCCATCCTTGCTGAGAAGCCCAGGGTGGTCTGTGTAGTGTCACCCCTTTGCATGACCACATTTTTTCCTCTGGAAAGTCACATTAAAAATAAATCAGGGTCTCATTATGCAGTTGGCCTGGCCTTGAACTAACTGTGTAGCCCAGGCCAGGCTTGGACTCATAGAAATTCTCCTGCCTCAGCCTCTGCATGTTGGAATTAGGTCCCTATGGCCAGCTCTATTGTTCTGTTCTAGAAAAATCTCTCACTTCCCTTTGCACAGGGACTTTTGCCCTCATTAACATGACACAAGCTGTGGGCTGACGGCCAGCCAGGGATGGGGCTCCTTCCGCTTGGTGAAAGGTGATTGAATACATCAGAAAATAAAGCCAGGGTCTCTGATTGCATTTCTGAGTCACCTGGCTGTGTGTGAGACAAGCCTGTCCCCCAGCCACCTGAACATGAACTGTGTAATCTGCTTGTTATATTACTATGCTATTTTGACCTCTATTATTTTTTATTGCTCCATCCAGAATTATCACACATCGCTGGCTCAACATCACACCCATGTGTTAGGTCAAACGTCCAGAGGGCATGGCCACTTTTCCCCCTCCTCCTCCCAGCTGTGGGCAGGGGAGGTGCCTCTTATCCAGACCTTGGGTCCTGTTAGGATTTGGATCTAGAATGTCCTCCCCACTCCCCAAAGGCAAATTTGCTCAGAAGTGGGGCTTTTGGAAGGTGACTGGATTATGCACAGTGCTACGGCTGACTTGCAGTAAGTAGGTGAGGCCTGCTTCGAGGGAGTCACTGGGGTGATCTGAGAGGGTGTCCCTGTCTTCCTGGCTCCTCCTGCTCTCTGTGCTTCCCGTCCACCATGACTTGAGCAGCTTTCCTTCTCCAGACCCTTCCGCCATGCCCATCCTGCCTTACAGCCAGCCGACCATGGACGGACTTTCCTACAGCCGTGAGCCTGAATCTGGCCTTTCCCCAGCTTGGGTGCTTGTGCAAGATGGAGTTGCTTGCCCTTGTAGGACTGAGCTTCCTGTTTCCTTGCTGGTCCCCTGGGGGTTCTTTTGGGCATCTGTGCACTCCCTGTCACCTGGTTCCCTTCATCTTCAAAGCAACACCTGCAAATACTCTTGACGAGCCTCTTCCTCCCCATGCAGGAAGAACCCTGTGTCCCTAAAGCCTAGCTCACTTGGCTCATCCTCGTGGGTAGTAATCATCTTATTAAAAGTCGGCTGGTTTGGGACATAATTACATTTGCCAAGTTGCCTGTCACTGAAACACCTGGGTCAAGATGAAATGGATTCATTTGGGATGGGTGTGTGTACAATAGGGATGGAGAATGCACAGGCTGACTTAGATCTCTGATGACTGCAACCCCAGGAGGAAGGAGGTAGTCTGCACACCCAAGAGCCTCCCTACTATCAAGGAATTGTTAAATGGTTCACTGGCCCATTCTGCATGAATGACCACAGAACGTGCAGTATGTGCTTAGTTAGCATTGGGGGGTTAATGTTTGAGGAAAGTAAATTCACTCACTCAACAAATACTCATTATCAATTATATTTCATGCATCCTTCTAGGTATGGAAGGTATATGACCAACTTCAGGCAACACTGCTGCTGAATAGGTCTTAGGTTCTGGTGGATGGTTGAATTAACAAGTACACCCAAGGAATTTTTGAACACCTACTATAAACAACTAATTGTTTTTGTAAGAGAATAATTTTCCTTTATATTTTTCTCAACAGAAGGAATCATCCTTTGTTTTTGTGAATAGCTATTTATCTACCTGCCTACTTATCTATCTACCTATATCTATCCTATCCTTTTATCTACCTACCTATAGCTCTCCTATCCCCTTACCTACCTACCTATAGTTATGCTATCCTCTTCTTATGAAGTGCTGTGTTATTTTAGAATCCCCCTTATTTATGACACAGAATCTTGCTATATAGTTCAGACTGGCCTTGAACTCACTACAATCCTCCTGCCTCAGCCTCCTGAGTGCTGGGATTACAGGGATATGCCACCATGCCCGGGTATCATTTTAGAATGTTTGATATGGGCCGGGGATATAGCTCAGTGGCATAAGCGCTTGCCTGGCAAGCCTGAGACCCTGAGTTTGATTCCTGGTACCAAAAATAAATAAATAAATAAAATCTTTGATATGACTTTCTTTTTGATACATTAGAACCAATATATAACATGCTGAGTGTCTTCTGTAAAGTGCCCTGCACCGGAAGCATTTTGTATTTCAGATTTTTAAAAATATCTTCATACACATAATGAGCTATCAAGTCTAAACACCAAATTAATTTATGTTTCATGTATATCTTATACATATTGCCTGAAGGTACTTTTGTGCAATATTTTGAATATTTTTGTGTGTGAACTGGTTTGAGTATTGAATGGATAGGGATGCTTCCTTTGGGGATGCCAAACCAGTATGTGCTGTGTACCTACTTTTGGACGAAGGCCTGTCACAGAGGTTGGGGTGGATCTTTTCCTTGGGGTATCCTGTCATGCTCAGATAGATGGTTCTGATTTTAGGGCGTTGCTGAGGCCACACCTTGTGGATGGATATCCCAGGTGTGATCTAGCCAATCTAGTCTGCGTTGGTGGTCAAACACAGCTGCAAGAGAGAATCCTGAGAAAGCTACTTATCCTCTAGGAAGTCCTTGCTGTGAATAGCGCATGCAGTCCCAGTGACACTCCTTATTGCCACGTACAGCCCTGAAAAAGTGGCTGGGTAGAACGGAGTTCTGCCACCTCTGACTGCAGGTACAGTACTAAAAGACACTTGGGCTGGGGGTGGTGGCATGTGTCTGTAGTCCTGGCTACTTGGGAGGTTGAAATGGGAAGATCCCTTGAGCCCAGGGATTCAAGGCAAACCTGGATAACATAGCAAGAGTTGTCTTTAAAAGAAAAAAAAATAGAAAGGAAAGAATGGAGAATGATGAAAGAAAGGAAAAGAAGAAAGTTGGTATTGGTTGTACTTCTTTTCCTATCTTTCAGGGAATGCTAGTTACTGAGATGGTTTTGCCCTCAAAAGTCCTTGGCCCAGTGGTTCAGGAACACCAACATTTCATTCAAGGGCATCTGCCTCTGATCTAACACTTAGCTCAGGGAAAGGAAATAAGGCTGTGGACACTTTCCAAATCTGGGAGAGAGACCTGCAGAATTAATCAGCAACCACCACCAAAGGTTATGCTGGCTGCTGGGGTGGTTTAAAAAGATGGGTTGATGAGAAGGAGGTATTTCACGGTCTCCAACCACTTTCCCAGGAAATTCTCATTGGTAACACAGAAAAGAGAGTAATTTCACGGTGGGAAATCCGGCCAGCACCCTCTGCAGATATCAGCTCAAAGCTGATTTTCCAAACCCTAGGGCAACCTGAATCATGTGTCACCCAACAGGATGCAATGAGAAGGTGACAGCTTCACTTGTGTCACATTCTTGAGAAGATGGATGATTTTGGTCTAATCATGAGGATACAGCAGACCAACCCTTAATGTGGGAAATGACCAGCCTGTGTGCTCTTCCAAACTATCAGGCTTAGTCCACAGGTCTGCAACATATTATTCACAGCAGCCCGACTGCCAAGTGTCTGCGGACAGATGAACAAAACGTGGTCTGTGCTTACAGTGGAGGATTGCTCACCCTAGAAATAAGGTTCTGACACCCGCTCTAACATGGAAGAGCCCTGATGACATTGTGCTACGTGAAAGGGGCCAGTCAAAAACAGACAGATCCTGTGTGGGATATCTACGACAGTCAAACCCATAGAGATGGAAAGGAGGGTGATGGTCATCAGAGGCTGGAGCAGGTGTAATTGGAAGTTAGTGTTCAATAGCTCCAGAGTTTTATCAGAAAGACGAAAATGTTCTGGAGCTGGTGGTGGTGATGGCTATACAACAGTATGAAGGTCTTACTATTGTGCTACTAAACTGCACTCTCAAAAGTTTTAGGCTGGGCGTGGTGGCTTGTGCCTATAATCGCAGCATCTAGGAGCAACTCAGTGAAACCCTGTCTCAATCAATCAATAATAAATAAGTAAATAAATAAATAAATAGGCTAAGGATGTAGTTCAGTGTAAAGGCCCTGGGTTTAATAAATAGTACTATAAACAAAAAAGTTTCAAAGTAGTAAGTTTTTACATATTGTGTATTTTACCACCACTGAATATATAAATATCAAGACTGAAAGAGTTAAAGACTGAGGGAATGTTTAAATTGAAAGATACTAAAAAGTCATGACAACAAAGATCGTGTGTAGTGGAAGACTGGGCCTTGTAACTGTGAGTTGTGCTTTAGGGACAACTGGAACAAAGTCCAAGGGTTCTGTGACAGGTTGCATGTAAGGGTGGTTGTAGAGTGGTTGTGTAGAAGGAGGCTCTGGTTGTGAGTGCCTCAGTCCATCTGTTTTGTGCTGCTATCACATAGCACGTGACATAGCACCTGAGGCTGGGAACATGATAAAGGAGAAAGGTTTCTGTAGCTCTAGAGGTCTGAAAACATGGCACTAGCATCAGCTTCTGGTGAGGACTTCATGGCTGCTTCACAACATGGCAGCCAACATCACACATGGTGGCTAGCATCTTGTGGCAGGGGCGGGCACAAGAGTGGTGAGCAGTATGTGCAGAAACGATCACGTGGTAAAAGACTACATGAATAAGAAAGCAGCAAGAGGCCACCCTCAGTTTTGTCACAACTTGCTCTCAAGATAATGAATCCAGTTTTGTCCCACTCCCTCGAGAAGAGCATTAGTCCCTCGCAAGGGGGATCCCTGTGTCCTAATCACCCTCCCTTGGTGCTATCTTCTAAACACCCAAAACCTCTCAGGGTTGTTACTTTGGAGACCAAGCTTCCACACATGGACACTTTGGAGACCAATCACATTCAAACTTTCACAGTATAAATTACACACACAAATCTTTTGGGGTGATGGGGTCAACAATGTAATCTCAAAAGATTCAGGAAAAAAGTTGCCACACTTCAGTGAGTTTATCATTGTCTCAGAATTCACCAATTCAAGGGCTGGTGTGTAGCTCAGTGGTAGAGTATGTGCTTAGCATGCATGAGACCCTAGGTTTGATCCTGGCCACCATCAAATAAACAGATACACCAAAGAAAAAAGAAATTTATACCACACATTTAAAATGTATAATTAAACAGTAGAGAGATGATTCTTTGAATAGAATCACTGAAAACAGTGCCTTTAACTTAAGGGATACACCACAGAGAGTGATAGTAACGGCGTAGGTGGTTACTAAGATGGACCATAACTGGGCCACTTCTCTTTCTGCCATTTTCTCCTGGCCCCAATGTTCTGGGCAATCTGGATGCATGTGGGATATTTCCATACCAATCTTTTAAGGCCAGAGCTTCTGCATGGAAGAGATTCCAGCCATCCTCAATGCCCCAATTGGACAGTGGTTATCCTGGGTCCAGTGACACCCTGTAATATCTCTACAAGTCCCTGTTTACCACGAACCTACCAACAGTGTAGATAGGCTATAGGACATGTATGCACAATAATGTAATGACACCATTAGGCATCCATGTAGTGGTTAAATGGTGGCCGTCCCAAAAGATATGCTCACATCCAGTTTCCTGAGACCTATATTTTACCTTCTCTGAAAAAAAATCTTTACAGTGATAGTTACTGATTTTGAGATGAAACGATATCCTGGATCTGTGATTTCCTGTGCTCTAGATCTGTGAGAGATGCGCAGGTCAGTAGGCCATGTGAAGATGAAACAAAGTGAGATATACTAACTAGTAGCCAAGGGATAACTACAAGAGGCTGGGCAAGGCAGGAGACAGATTCTCCCCTGGAGCCTCCATTTTGGACTTCTGGCCTCCAGAACTGTAACTCAATTCCTGTTGTTGTAAGCTATCCTGTTTATGATCATTTGTGATAGCAGCCACAGGAAATTATTAGGGTGAGTAAGAGCAAAATCACGCAACACTTTAACACTTAAGTTCCGAAGGCAAAAGAGATCAGTGAGAGCTGGAGTGGAAGTTCTCAGCCATCAGTCAGTGAGAAGTCAGGAGTGGTCTGCTTACCAAGTGTAGCAGCTTGACAACTGGTGGTCAACTTATAACACCCAGCTGAACTGAGTAAGCGTGGTGCTGGGTGTGGGAGACCCACCTGAGGATTGCTGCCAGCAGCATAAGAGGCTGTAGGGAACCTCGTTGGTCTCTCATTGTACTCCAGAGAGAAACAGCAGTGGGTATGAGGAAAATAAATTCAAGAGACAATAGCTGGGGTCAGGTGGAGGTACCTCTTGGCTGAAGAGCACGAGGACTGACCTCAACAGTAGGGGCATTTATTTTATACACTTGCAAAGTTAGTATCATGAGAGATAATGTTGCCTGGTGACTAATTACTGTAATTGTCCAGGAAGGATACTTTTTTCAATACTGAGGTAGTTTGACTGCCTGAGGCACTCTGGCTCTGTCCTGCCATCACACACATGGCCAATAACCAGCTCTAGCAGCTCCCAACAAGAGGCAGAACTGGAGAAGAAGAGGTTAGGCTGTTGGGAGCAGAGACAGGCTGTTGGGAACTGTTGGAGGTTTTAGGGGGTTTTTGTTTTTTTTGGGGGGGTTGTTCTTGTTGGTTTTTCTTGTTGACTTTGGTTTTTTTCTTCTTCCAGGGGGTTCGGGCCTTTTTTGGCCTTGGGATTGGTTTTGTTTCCTTTTGGGGAGCTCTGGTGCTCATTTTGAGCATCGCGTCCTGGCTCCAGAGGGGAAGATGGTGCACTGCCGGTCTCCTGGAGAAGCTTGCTGTATTGGCTTTCCTGATGGGAACTTGGCCATCCTGATCATCCGAGGAGCTCAGGACCTCACAGTTGCTGTGGTACTTTTCAGGGGAGCTCTGGTTCTTACTTTGCACATCGCTTCCTGGCTCCACTGTAGATTCCTCAGCTGTTAGCACACATCCTTCATCCCACTGACACAGACTTCCTAGATCGTAGCACTGACCTTTTGGCCTTCTAGCACAGATCCATGAGACAGACCTGCATGAGATATTGTTATGGGCTCTAGGCCTCCTGTTGGGCTTGTGGGAGACATTGTTATGAGCTCTAGGTCTTTAGCGGGACTCATGCAGGACATTGCCATGAGATCCAGGCCCTTGGCTAGTTTCCTTGGTCTTAGTGTGTGGACAGATTTCCTGCACTCTTTTGTATATGATTCTTTGGGTGACTATTATAAATAATGTTATAAAATATGTCTTCTGTATTATATTGTTCCCCTTGCCAACAAAACCCAAACCATGACACCAAGGTTGGAGAGAGAAACCTGAGAATGCAAGTGTGGAGAAATGTGGCAATGCATGTGCACCTGCAGGGTAGTCATGACTTGATTTCTGCTACAGGTTGGGTGTGGAATTTCCACCAAAAGCTTAAGTCCCTAGCTGTGGTGTATTGGGGGATGGTGGAATCTTTAGGAGGAAGGGCCTGATGGGAGGAAGTGACATCACCGAGGGGGTGTGCCCTTAAAGGCAATATAGGGACCTCAGTGCTACCTCCCACTTCCTAGCCACCATGAAGTGAGCATCTTTGCTCCTCCACATGCTGTCCACCATGATATTTCTGCTTCACCACATGCGCAAAGCAATGGAGCCAGCTGTCCATGGACTGCAGTCTCTGAAGCCATGAGCCAAACTAAACCTTTCCTCCTTTCAGTTGTTTAACTCAGGCATTTTATCATAGTAACACATGCCTCAAACACTTAGCTTAGGCAGTTAAAGTGGGTGGCTTTGGGTACTGATTGAGTTTGAAGGTAAGGCTCCCTCCAGCAGGGAAACACTCCTATCTCTAAAGCCAGTGGCTCTCACTGGGGTGTGGTTTTGTCCCTATTCCTTTTCTTCGAACACCCTAAGGCATGCTTTCCTACAATGGCCCCAAATCCACCCTGTACGCTGCATTGCCAAGCAAGTCCTGGACACTTTCCCCTCCTGCATCTTTTGCTTCATTTTTGGAAAACGTAATTCTGATTGAGATGTGTTCTGGCTTACTGAAGACAGAGAGTATTTTGATTTCCTTTTTGAATGTAGGGAAAATGCTAAGTTTTCCTTAGGGAGAAGAATAGGAATAAAATCAAATACAGATCCCCCGAATGTCTGGTAGGAAGTTAAGTAGATTCACAAAGTCTTTCAGACTTACAAAGGCCTAGGATGAATGCACACCCTGGTCGTTTTCTTTTAGCTTGATCCATTTCCACTTGACTCATTTCCGCTAATTAAGTCTTTGTGCAGGTCTCAGGGCCCACATTGGGTTTGACAGCTGTCATTCCTTTTGGGAGACAGCGTGGGACTACAGAGCTGTTTTGGGGTCTTGAAGGCCACTACTTACAGTATTGGAGAAAAGAAAAAAGACGCAGGGCTACAGGTAATCAGTCTTTATTTTCTCCTCTTCTTGCTTTCATCCTTGGTCTATGTGGCAGTTACCCAAATTGCAAGATGTGACAGTCATTTCTCCTTAAAAATCTGGCTTTGGAACTCAAGAAGTCCCCTGCACACAGCTCTGTCAACCAGGACTCGTTAATAGGAGCCCCGTGTCCCCCTGCTCGGAAGCAGCACAGGCTGGCTAACTAAGCCCAAGAGGTGGGCGGCAGCTGCTGCAGGTGCTCAGGGAAACCAGGCTTGCTTGGGTGTGAGGAACAGCATTTCCTTTCTTCTGCTTTTGCCCTCTGCCTCCGGGCACCCTCGCCAAGTCCCCAAGGTGAAAGGATGGCTGGACAAGAGGAAGGCGCACACTGCAGACCTTCTTTGTGAGGTGGGTTTCTGCCTGGAGGATGGCTGGGGTCTAGGAGAGCTAAGATATAGGTAGATGTGTGGTGCTCCATCAGAACTTTAGTGTGGGTACGTCTCTGCTTTCGATGCAAAACTGGGAGCCAGGTTCACAGGGGCACAGCAGCCTTGGGGTCATAGGTGAGAGGTCAGAAGTGCTGATCTGATTGTCAGCGAATACCCCAAGTCTCGCTACCTAAGGCACCTTTCTTCCTTCCATCTTTCCTCCCTCCCTTCCTTTTGTTTTTGCTTTCCTTTCCTTCCTTCTTTCCTACCTACCTACCTACCTTCCTTCCTTCCTTCTTCCCTCCCTTCCTCCCTCCCTCCCTCCCTTCCTTCCTTCCTTCCTTCTTTCCCTCTTTCCTTCCTTCCTTTCTTCTGCCCTCCCACACTCACAGCTGCCCTGTTCCCACCTCCATCACTTCCACCCTCCCTCCCTCCCTCCCTCCTTGCTTCCTTCCCTTCCTTTTTCCCCCTTACATTCTCCTTCTTCCTTCCTCTGCTCCTTTCCTTTCCTCACTGAAGAACCATGAGAACTTGATTCTGGATTCTGGGACGGAAAGCTTTAGAAGTGCTTTGCCCGCTGCCATGGGGCTGGTGGGCTTCCCTGAACTGTCCCCCCAACTTCCGATGCTCCTCATACTGAGCGCCTTCCCCACCCATGTCTTACAATTCCGTTTCTCCGCCATCTCGGTTTTTTAAAGTGCTAATCCTCCAACTCGCCAACCTGGCCCAGACCTTTAAATCCCTTTGTGCCAAAGTCACCAAGGTCCGTAGCACACCTGTGCACAGCCAGCGGCTCCGGGACCCTCACAAGGGGGCTGGTTCTGCCGCACCGGCCCCAGAAGAGGCAGAGCAGCACCAGTGGGAGCCCCGGCTGGAAGCCATCTTGATCTCACCAAGTCTCAGCCTGTCCTTCTCTCCTCTCCTCTGCGCTTCACAGGGACACACCCTGCACCCTCACAGCTCAGCACCCCCAAGCCCCTCGGTCTGTCTTTTCACTGCTAGTTCCAGGCTACAATGCAACCAAGTCTTGTCTTTCATTCTTAGACCCACTCTTGCTCCCCACAAGCAATGGAAAAGAGAGAGAGAGAGAGAGTAAAGAAAGCTCAATTTCTAAACCTAGACTCAAGATCCTTAGGGACCTGACTTCAACTTGTTTTCAAGGCCAAACTTCCCACAACTTTGCCTCAAACACCTTATGACTGAGCAGAAAGGAAATATCAAGTGACCCGGTAACATAAATTATGACAACAGAAATAGCTGAATCGCTGTGGATGTTTGACATGCACCAGGCCCTGGGCTGGGACACTTGGGTGAGTTGCAGTATATTTTAATCCACATAGCAACCTTACAAGGGGGGCTGTTCTGAGCCCCACGGCTCTGCAAGCCAAGGAACTTCTGATCACACAAAGCCACAGAGGTCACAGCACTGCCTTGGAGGCCCCCAAGGTCTGTTTCCAGGCCTTGCTCTTAAACAGTGCCTGTGTCACGGTGTTCCATGCCTGAGGTGCTGCACGTGCTACTCCTCCCACCTCCTGCACAAGCGACCTTTCCACCCGACATGTGATCCACACCGCAGGGCTCGACTCATGGGTCTCCCAGCCAGGGAGCTCTTCCTGCTGCCTTCTCCCAGAAGGTGCCTCAAAAACTACACAGCGTTTCATACACGCCTCTGTGACACCCTTCCACCAATGCCTTCATTTAACAAACACAGCTGATGTTCGTCATTCAAACTAGTCTACGAAGTCTCCGTGCATGCTGAATTAGCAAATACTGTTCTATTTTTCTAGGGTGAGGATAGAGGTGGCTTCTGGCTAGTCTCTTCTCCCATTCCTTTTTTTTTTGTCTTTTTGAGACAGGGCCTTGCTATGCAGTTCAGGCTGGCCTTGAGCTCACTTTGTAGCCCTGGCTGGCCTCGAATTTGCAATGATCCTCCTGCCTCAGCCTCCTGAATGCTGGGATTACAGGCATGTGTTACCATGCCTGGCTCTTGTCCCATTCTTGTCAACTGATCAAAGATCACTTTATTTTGTGCATGTTCCTGGGCATAGGCATCTTATTTAGTGGGTCCTGTGGATTTGGTAAGGTTGACCTCAGGGCAGGCAGATGGCCCGGCAATGCACAGCTGGACAAACACATCAGCCGTGTGCTTTTCACAGCACACCTGTGCTAGTGACAGTGGAAAGGGGTCACTCTGCTATGGGGGCACATTTGATGTGTTTCTCACACAAACCAACCTCCCCCTAGTTTATCCTGTCTGTCTTTCAAATTATTTTTCCAACAATCCCTAAACTGTCTCCTGGCCTAAAATTCCTCACTTCTGCCACAGCGCCTCTTTCCCATCGAGTCTGCCCTCGGACACAACGCTTTCTGATGCACCTTTCCATTCAACACTGTCTCCCCCATAATCCCCATCTGGGCCAACTTTCTCCTCCCACAATTCTGCATCTCCCATTCCATCTTCTCCCCAGCAGTTCTATCCTATCCCGTATTTCTTGCTCTCCCCTAGTCCCCAGGTCCTGTTCTCTTTTAACTTTTCCATTTGCTCACGCATGCTGATGGTCTGTTTCATAATTTTTGGTTGATGCTTCTTACTCGTTAGTAAGAAATTAATGATTCTTACCAGGCGTGGTTGTACACGCCTGTAATCCCAGCACTTGGGAGGCTGAGGCAGGAGGATTGCCATGAGTTGGAGGCTAGCCTGGGCCACATGCTGAGTTCAAGGACAGTCTGGATTACACAGCGAGAACCTGTCTCAAAAAACTAACCGCCACCACCACAACAACAAAACCCAAACACAACAAACAAACAAAAAAGAAATTAATGATTCTTCCCCCCCCCACTTAATAAAGGTGTCTTTTTTGTTGTCTTTTTGAGACAGGGTCATGCTATGCAGTTAGGCTGGCCTTGAGCTCACTTTTTAGCCCAGGCTGGTCTTGAACTCACAACAATTCTCCTGCCTCAGCCTCCCAAGTGCTGGGATTACAGGCGCCTCGCAATAAAGGTGTCTTGACTTTTTTCCTCCAATTCCCTTTGCACTCCGAATGGAATAAAAAACAAGCATGCCGCTTTGTTTAGCCACATAAAACCTTACATGACATCCAAAATTACTTTCTGCATTTCTGTAATAGCACTAATCTCACCAAAGACCATAGAGAAGAGATGAGGAGTCATTTTACCAACCTTTCAAACAGGCTGCTGTGAGCATGCCCCAGGGTCTGATATCAAGGTTACATTTCGAGGACAGATACTTAGCCAGATAGCTCAGTTCAAGGAATGGTAGACCTATAGAAACTAAAGTGAACGGGGGCTCTTGGGGCCAGCTCGGAGTATCTGTCACCACTCAGTGAGAACCATCATTCTGATGCCGTCCTGGCTCACCCACAACTGAGCCTTCTGATTTGAAGGCTGATGCTTCATGGTGTCAGCTGTTGAAGAGGGAGATGGATTTGCTCGCTTCCTAACACCTGACAACTAGCTCTTTGGGGGCAGAATCACGAGCCCCATTTTGCTGTGACAATCAGGGACTCCGAAAGCACTGGTTAGGCAGGGATGTGAGACACGCCCCCTTTGCCTTGTTAACCCTACTGGCCACCATTGTGCTGAATTTCTAAAACACACCCTACCAGAGGTGATGGGTTACAGCTGGCCGAGTCACAGCGCCTCTGTTCCGCGTTCCGGCGCATTAACACTCTGCCTTCAAAGCCAGTCCCTGAGCCAGCACTCAGGCGCTCGCCTGTACTTCTGGCCACTGGCTGAGGAAAAACGGACCTGGGCCCAGGCATTTGGGTCCAGACTGGGCGACACAACAAGACCTCATCCCTTGCTTTTGTTTGTTTTTATTGGTACATATTTTCCACACATAATGTTCACATTCATCACAGGGAATTTGTACCTGTACATGACAGATCTTAATTCTTTTTTCCCCATCCCCTCTTCTTCTTCTTTTTGGTTTTTCTCCGGTACCGGGAACCGAACTCACGACCTTGCGCTTGCCAGGCAGGCGCTTTTGCCGCTGAGCTAAATCCCCAGCCCCTCCCCTCTTCTTCTTCAATCTTTCTTCCTCCCATTTACAAAAGCTTTGTTTCCATTTTTCCCTTCCATACTCTTTTTAAAAATTTCTTTTCCCTTCCTTCCTTCACCCTCCCCTGCTTCCTTGTTCCCCTTCCCATTTGGACATTTTTTTCTTCCTACTTCCCAATATCTATCCTCCGTTTTGTCCTTATTTACCCTTTAGGTTTCTCACACAAGAGAAACAATGCGCTAGTTTCCTAAAAACCTGAAATACTGCTGGGCATGGTGATGCACCCCTGTAATCCCAGCACTCGGGAGGCTGAGGCAGGAGGATGGTTGTGAGTTTGAGACCAGCCTGGGCTACAAAGTGAGCTCAAGGCCAGCCTGAACTGCATAGTGAGACCCTGTCTCAAAAAGACAAAAAAAAACAAAAAACAAAAAACAAACAAACACCTGAAATAAAATCTTGCCATTGGACTCATTTCTAGCCATTTGGTCCTAACCATGCTACCGATGACCACATGCTATGTGGTCAGGGACTCACATTTCTGCGCTCAGAATATTTAGCCATCAGGTTATCGTGTTACACTTGAGGATTTTCCACTTTGTTTGCGAACAGCCATGCTGGCTGGACATGGCATGCTGCACCTAGGATCCCAGCACTCTGGGAGGCTTAAGACAGGAAGACAGCACGCTGGAATCCAGCCCGGGCCACTTAGTGATTTATTTAGCAAAATCCTGTCTCAAAATAAAAGCTAAAGCATAGGCTGAGGATGTAGCTCAGTGTGAAAGCCCTGGGTTCAATCCCCCATAGGTACTGATTAAAATAAATAGTTTAAAAAACAACACTCCATGTGGCTACGCAAGTCACGCAAAATACCGAACACTAGACCGCTTCTAGGGGAGTAGGGATCTAGAGCTAAATTCTTCAGGTCAATGTTCTCCATGTTCTCCCCTCCCCCCTCCTCTCTCCTCCCTCCCCTCCC
>NW_004955499.1:7565780-7606677 GCF_000276665.1 Chinchilla lanigera | reverse complement strand
AACTCAGGACCTTGAGCTTGCTAGACAGGCACTTGTGCCACTGAGCTCTATTCCCAGCCCCAAAATGCTTCTCCTTCCCCTTCATTCATCAGATACCTCCATGAGCATTTGCCCTGTGACCGACGTGGCTCAGGAAGCTCAGGGTCCATTGGTGAATGAAGTGACGTCCTGCGTCCTCATCAAGGGTGCAGCGCTGCAATAAGTTAGAAGGTCACATCGCACCTCAGCAGGGGCAGAATGATGGGTCGGGAGGGAAAAAAATGCAGAGAAGCCCCTGCGGAATAGGGAGGGAGGGACGGGCAGAGGTGGGCAGTCTCAGAGTTGGCCTGGTTGAGGAAGCCATGCTTGGGTGAAGATTCCAAGGAGGTGACAAGGTTACACACAGCAGCTCCGCTTGCCCCGGGCAGGCTTGGCTCACGGCTGCTGTGTGATTATTACTCGTACTGCCTTTGCGTCTCCAGAGCACGCAGCTGTGCCTGGTGCATGGTGTGGTCGCCCTTCCTGGGAAGGAGTTCTGGAATGCAGAGTGAGAGGGACTGTGAAGTTTCCTGTGAGTACTGTGACACGCAACCACAGATTTAGTGACTCTGAACAACACATACTCGTTACCTTGTAGCCCTGGAGGCCTCGCGGCTCCACTATCATGCAGTGTCAGAGGCTTGGGTTCCCTCCCCAGGCTCTTGGGGAGAACAGGTCCAGCTTTCCACAGCCCCCAGGGGGTTGGGCCAGGGAATCACCTGGCGCTTGAGCCGGGGATCTAGCAGCTCAGGTGCTCATGCCTGGCCTCTCACCTCCTCCTCTGCCCTCTGTTTGGCTTTAAGGACTCCTGCAACTACTTGGACCTGTCTCCATCTCTATGAGCCCCGACCATCTCTGTCTTTTTTTCTTTTTTTTTTTTTGAAACAGGGTCTCACTACGTAGTTCAGGTTCGCCTTGAACTTGTGACAATCCTCCTGCCTCAGCCTCCCAAGTCCGACTTTACTTTTGTAAAGGTCTCTCTGGGGCTGTAGTGGGAACAGACCACAAGACGGAGCGGTCTAGGTCCTGCAGTCACAAAGACTGAGTTTCGAGCACATGGCACATCCTGTCTCCTTCCCCACCCCTCAGCTGGCCAGCTGTCCCTGGGAGACTCCTCGGTCACCATTAAGTATCTGGACTCCTTTGGAAGCCGCCATGAAGAACGCGAGGAGCATGTATCAGGAAGCACTGCTGCGAGGATTAAATGATATTCGCACCTCCGCCTGACTCTCCATCTTCATGTGGAACGTGCACCTTTCCTTTCCGGGGGTCAGTGACTTCCCATGGCTTTGATTCAGTTGCCCAATAAAAGCCTCCTGCTACTCACTGCCTGCTTCCAGAGTGACACGCCTCCACGGGTCAGGAAGAGCTTGTATTTTAGACCCAGAGTTGCACTATGTAGTTCAGGCTGGCCTTCAACTTGTGAGGCTTCTCCTGCCTCAGCCTCCTGAGTGCTGGGATGACAGGCGTGCACCACCAACCCTGCCAGTGCCTGTGCTTTGTGGATGGAGCAGCCTGAGTTGGTGGGAGCAGTTACCTGCATGGCTGGCGTCCCTTTCTGCAGATCTTGCAGCTGAGTCCCTCTTTGACCTGGATGTGGGTTCTTCCCAGCAGCTGTCTTCCACCGGTCTCCCTTGCACCTCAGATGCTTATGACAGAGACACCCAGCCAGCCAAGCCCCAGTGGTGATAGGTGAAGTCACAGGGAAGGGAGGCTGAGGCAGGAGGATCCCAAGTTTGAGCCCAGGCTTGGCAACTGAGCAACAGAACGCGTAAAAACTACAAGAAGTAGAAGAAGGCAAAGAGGAAATGCAAAAAGGAAAAGAACAATTTTTTTCCAAAACAACTCTGAGATTCCAGCTCTGTTCAGAAAGAATGACTATTACTAAAATATCAACCAACAACAAATGCTGGGCGGGCTATGGGGAAAAAGGAACCCTTCTCCACTGCTAGTGGGAGGGTAGACTGGTGCAAACCCTGTGGAAATCAGTGTGGAGAGTCCTCAGAAAACTAGGACTGGAGGTGCCATTTGACCCAGCCATTTCCCTTCTGGGTATTTCCCTAGAAGAATAAAAGCATTATATCACAGCGATATATGCTCACCCCATTTTTTACCAGCACAGTTTGTCATAGCTAAATCTTGGAAGGAGCCCAAATGCTCCTTAACCAATGAATGGATAAAAAGTGTGTGTGTGTTTTTTAAAAAAATATACAATCAAGTACTACTCAGTCATAAAGAAGGATCAACTTGAGACATTTATAAGTAAATGGATGAACCCTAAGACCATACTCTTAAGTGAAACATATCAAACACACATGTAAGTATTGCAGTCTCTGGTGTGAGAAACTGAAAGTGTAAATAAGGACCAAAACGTGCAATTGATATTGTGAAATAGGAAGAAATTGTTCAAAAGGAAAGGGGAACGGCAGAGGGGAGGGAAAAGAAAAAAATGAGAAAAAAAGGGTAAAATGGAAACAAAGCTTCTGTAAATAAGGAGGGGAAGGAGGGTTGAAGGGAGGAGCGGGGAATGGGAAAAGAAGAGAAATCGAGATACATCATGTACAGGTACCAGTTCCCTACGATGCCCGGTGTGGTGGCGCATGCTTGTAATTCCAGCCCTCGGGAGGCTGAGGCAGGAGGATTGCTGCAAGTTTGAGACCATCCTGGGCTACAAAGTGAGCTCAAGTCCAGCCTGAACTGCATAGCAAGACCTTGTCTCAAAAACACAAAAAACAAAAACAAAACAAACAAAACAAAAACACACACACGAAAAACAAGTTCCCTATGACGAATGTGAGTACTATATATATCTAAATGTACCAATAAACTTAATAATTTTTTTTAACAAAGAGTAAAATAATGTAAACAGGAAAAGAAGGGCTGGGGATGCAGCTCGGTGCCAAGGCCCTGGCTTGGGAAAAAAAACCACGCACACACACACACACACACACACACACACACCAAGGTGGTGTAGACAGAACAGAGGAAAGCGAAGTTGAGCCCCTTCCCCACCTGGATTCCCGGCTCTGCCTCTTTGGTTGCAAAGAAAGAAAGGGGCCGTGGGGGTGGCCCTAAAGTGGGAGGGGGACAGAGAGGCTGGGAGAGGCTGAGGGGTCACACGGTGCCCAGTGGAACCGGCTTCCATCTCCTGCGTGTATTTGTGAAAAACCTGACCAGCTTCTGGGCCAGCACCGTGACTCCTGGCAGGCGTTACAGACTGTAAAAGAAGCCCCTCCAGCTGTCTCTCTGCTTTTCTCCTCCCTAGTTTGCCTTCACAGCGTTTATTTTGCATCTAGGACCCGGGCTACTTTTATTTTAAAATGCGTTCATTTTTCCAATTAAAAGCAACAAAATGTATCACTGTGGGCAGAGTAAGATGTTTCAAGGCAGGCAGGCACAGTTGTGCCAGATGGGACTTGGCAACTACCGCGCTGGTACCAGGAGAAAAACACACTTACCACCTATCAATTTAAAAATTTTTAAAAAAAGAACCAAGTGCATTGATAGGTACCTGTCACCTCAGCTGCCTGGGGGGCAGAGGTAGGAAGATCTCCTGAGCTTGGGAGTTCGAGGTCAGCCTGGGCACGGTTTGTGCCTGTTTTTAAAACAACATAAGCCAGGTGTGGTGGCACACAACTGTAATCCCAGCACTCGGGAGGCTGAGGCAGGAGGATCGTCGCGAGTTCGAGACCAGCCTGGGCTACAAAGTGAGTTCAAGACCAGCCTGAACTGCATAGTGAGACCCTGTCTCAAGAAGACCAAAACAAAAAACAAAAAAAAAACCAACATAGACATAAAAAGTAAAATAATAAATAAAAATTCCGGGAAAAATGTGTAGCTATAACAAGGACCAGTTCCTTGCTTTGAGTATTCTGGTTAGTGAGTTACTGTATGTGCCTGACTTGAAGACAGAGCAGGAAGCTGCTATTTTAGACAGTAGTGGAAGGCTGGCTGCTTTGTTGTCTAAGGCAAATTAACAACCTTTAGAAAGATGTGTCCCACCACCACAAAGGCTTCACATGTGAGGAAAACTGCCGAGCTAGCAGGTTTCTGCCCAAGGATAGATCAAAACATTTCTTAGGAGCAAGATATCTTTCTTGGTTTCTTGTTTTGTTTTGTTTTCTTTGACACAGAGTCTTACTGGGTAGCTCAGGGTGGCCTTCAACTCACTCTGTGGCCCAGGCTGGCCTTCTTTGCCGGATGACAGGCATGCACCACCACAAGGAGATCCATAGTTTTTTCTCCTACTTTGCAAGTAGGGTCGGTGATACAGAGAACAGAGGGTGCTTGTATGCTTGGCAGGAAGCTCAGGAGGGCGAAGAAGCAGGAAGAAGGAGGTGTATGTAACTCACTCATGCCCAATGGCCTTGAGCCAAGGTGGGGCAGGTGAGTGTGGGACCAGCAGGCAGGGACACCAACCAGGCATGATTGCACGTGCCTGTTATCTCAGCACATGGTAGGCTGGGGCAGGAGGATCTCTGTGAATAAGTTTGAGGCCATAATGAGTTCATAGATTCTATCTAAAAGCAACAACAACAAAACTCAACATGACAGGAACGCATTTCTATACACTTTTAAATCTGTGGTTCTCTTTTTCTTTTTCCGGTACGGGGAATTGAACTCATGACCTTGCGCTTGCCGGGCAGGTGCTGTGCCGCTGAGCTAAATCCCCAGCCCCCTAAATCTGCGGTTCTCAATGGGGGTGGTTTCTCTTCTTTTGCCCAGGGGACGTTTGTCATGGTCTGAACGCAGCGTGGGTTATGGCAAGCCATGTTGCTGATGGCATTTAGTGCCAAGAGGTCAGAGATGCTACCGGGGGTCTTCCACTACCCAGGACAGCCCACTAAGCAAGTGCTACCCAGGCCCCAATGCCAGGGTGCCAAGCGTGACTTAAAGATGTGTTAATTAGCTAGAAGACACCCTTCACGGAGTCCCTCTGCCCGAGCTAAAGACAGAATTTCTCATGATTTCGCAGGTGGTTCTTGCAGAACCAGCTCCATATCCTTCCAGCTTCAGTTGCTGAAAATTCGGGCCTGCAAGCTGCCTCCCATACCAGGGGCCCTCGAATCTCTGAGAGTGGCCGGCAAAGAGGGACTTGGGATTGAGAGATGGGCCTTGGGGACAGTAGTAGCTTGAATGGACAGTCACCACCTCCACGCTGAGCCTGGCGACCTACAAATGGGGCAAGCACAGGCTACTAATACCCGTGGGGTCTTATGCAGCTCCCCTAACAGGAAAACTGGAAATCCTAGGTGCCTCCAAAGCTGAAACTTTTCAACATAATGCGAAATTCCACGCCATGAAACTTTATTTCGCACACAAAATTATTAAAATGCGTGTATAAAACCACCCTCGGGCTCTTTGTAGTAGGTGTCTGTGAAAGCTAAATGGATTTGGGTTCGGCTTCCTCCCCAAGGTAGCTCGTCAGGCAGATGTGCAGATATTCCGAAGTGTAGGAAAACCTGAAATCCAAAACAGACCTGGGAAAAACAGGCTGCCTGGGTGAATCCTGAAGCGCTGAGCCGGGTCCTCTAGAGGAGACAGAATGTTTCCTGACCTGAGGGCAGAGTGCTGGACTCCGGCCCTGAGGGGACGGCACTGCCCTGTGACCTTCAGCAGTGTCCCTGAGGGCTGCCCAGCACACCCCAGCCACCCCACCCTGTCTGTGACACCCCAAGGTCTCCAGACATTGCCTAATGTCCTCTGTGGGCCGATGACCGCAGGCTCAGGGCCACGTCTCCACCGCCGGTTTTCGGATGGGGAGGTGCACATCTGAGAACCTCATTGCTGCCAGTCTGGTTGCAGGGGTGATGACTAGCTGCAGAAAAAAAAAGTGGGCACACAAAAAGTGCCAGAGCTTGTCACACAAGGCAAGGGGAAGGATTATTTCAGGAGTGTGACGCTCTGTGTCAGACGTGTGCATGTGTGTTGCGGGGTCCTGTAGCCTACGTACATCTTTCTCCCCGTGCACAGGCATTTCTCTGGGCAGGAGCGTTCGCGTAAGAGCTCAGCTCAGTTAGGCAGAGAAAACAAGGCTTGACCCCGTGCCTCACCCCATAAATGCATCCACTGCACCAACAGAACCTGGAGCCACCCCGCAAGAGGATCTGGCCTGGGGACTCTGGAAGGCCTGAACGAAGACAGCAAAGGCCAGGCAGGTCGGGGTGGAGGTGGGGCCAAAGCCAGAAGCACAGCACCAGGGCAGGGAGGAAGTACTCACTGCCCACCTCTCCTTCCCTAGCTGGGACAACTACCAATCCACTGCCCGTCTCTGCAGGCCTTTCTGGACACTTCGCACAAAAGGAACTGGATATAGCTTGCTACATTTGGGGCTTTGGCAATGTTGTAACTCGGCTCAGAAATTCCTTTTTAGGGCTTTGGAGTCGCATTCCACTGCGTGGATAGGCTATGCTCTGCGCACCCATGCAGCCATGGTGGAAAATTGCTTGTTTTCTACGCTTTGGGATCTCATGAATAACACTTCCCTGAACATTCCTGCAGCTGTCAAGGCATGTGTCGGTTTCTTTCGGGTAAATATCTACAACTGATAATGCTATATCACTGAGTTATAAATTAAAATGACAACAACAACAACAAAACCCGACTATATTAATATTCCCAAGACACCCGGTGATGCCTTGTGGAGTTTGTGTATTCTCACATCTCTCCTTTTGCTACTCCCTACTGAAGTAGCCCGTGCCTGTGTGGATAGACACAACATGCTGCATTTAGCAGCAGCTACGCGGAAAGGGGACATTTACACCCTCACCATAAACACCCGGGTTCTGGGTGCACACAGAAAACCAGGCAGGCAGTGCTGTGAGCATGTTGGGTGTGTGTGTGTGTGTGTGTGTGTGTGTGTTCTGCAGCATCTGAGGTCTCAAAGGACACAGCTCCTGGCCTGGAAATCTGGGGATGTTTTCTACTTTTAATTCTAGAAAATGACCAATAGGTGTATTGAAACGAACAGTTAATGATTTCAATTTTTTATGTTCTGATCGACTTTGCATGCTTGTGTCTGGTGGTCCGAGTAACTGATTTGAAGGTAACAATGTGCAATGGAATTACCATGGTGATCTCCTACCATCTTGTCTAGTGCAACTCTGTATTCTCTCTACTGTTCTATGGAAGAATTATTTTCTAATTCCCTATAATCGTTTGAGCAATCTTCCATTCTTACATCGGGTAATCTGAGCAATGTAGCTGAGGATAGCAATATGTAATGTAACAACCACTGTTGATTCGTATTGTTTTGTCTTGAAACTCTGTATCACTTTGAATGTTCTTGCTTTGATTTGTTTATGTGTGTGATACTAGTATGCTGCTACTGCTCAATTTCTTTGTTTCTCATTTACTACTTTCTTTAAAATAATTTTTAAAAAATTACCAACAGGAATTGCAGCTAGCGCAAGACCAGGCAGCCCACAGACTCCCGAGGAAACTGTATCATTGTTGCACTCAGGGTTACTAAATACCCAACCCGGGATCACTTAGGATACTGGGTATTTCTTTTCACTTCGCCAGCGGGGGATAGAAGCCCTCACTGCAAGCTAGGCAAGCGCCCTGCTCTATCCCAGCCTCACAAGCCCCTTGCGTCCCTTAAAAGTTAAACACACACGTAGTGCCACAGGAAACGGTTATTACCTTCTGGCCTGCAAAATCCCACAGGGCAGGCTTAAGCCTTCAGTCCAGGCATGACTGAAAACTATCTGATGACCTAGAAAAATACTTTTACGACTAGGTAAGCAAATCACAATGCCGAACTGTTCACACAGCGTGAACTCAATTTTGGATTCGCCTTCCCTGCACCCTTCATTTTTTTTTTTTTTTTTCTGTATGGAGTATTTGTTTTATTTTTTTGTTTTTTTGTTTTTGCGCCCTGCACAGAGAAAAACGACAGGCATGCCACGTTTGGAAATGTTAGCATTGGTTTCTCTGGGAATTTTCACTTGGACAGACAGGAAAATGCCTACGGTCTGTCATACATCAGGAAGAGTGAGCGTCCTGTGGCAAGAAGACGCAGAGCCCCAGGGAGGTGACGGAGGGCGTCACCAGCCTCGGCGCCCAGCTCCCCTGCGGGGCCTGGATCACCCCGTTGGCGGCCTCCCCCAGGAAAGTCACGGGGCGGCGCATGCGCGCAAGCAGCTCCCGGGCCCAGGTGGGGGTTGGGTCCTCCTGGGGGGAGAGACCCAGCAGCAATTCTCAAACTGTTCCAGTCCAGACCCCTCCTGTGTCCACCTACGGAACACACAGCCCTCCGAGTTGAGGCGCGATCTTCCCTCCCCCTCTCCTGCTGCTCCCAAGGCTGCCCGCCCCCCGCCCCGTCACCTTTGTCCCCCGTCCCCGATGTCCCACGTCCCCTCTCCTCGGAGGGTCCCGGGGTTCTCAGGCCCTTTCCCCTCCCGAGGGGACGTGAGCCCCACTCAGCGGTGTCGGGGATCTCGGCCCGGAGACCCTCTACACCCTGCACCCCGAAGCCCAGGGTGGGGGCGGGGCGCGGAGTGCGCGTCTCTTCGAAGGTCCCCGGTAGCTCCTTCCCCGCTGGGGCGCGGGTGACCTCAGAACAAAGAACAGGCTGGAGGCGGAGGGGCCACGTGACCTCGGCGGGCCTGGCGCCCCGCCCCCGCCCAGCTTGGCGATCAGGAGGGAGGGGGAGGGGAAAGGGGAGGAGGAGGGGAGAAGCTCTGGCTTTACCCAGAGCGCGGCAAGGGCGAGGACAGGAAGGAGGGGGATGGGAGCTCGGGGAGGAGGGGCAGGGGAAGTCTAGGTGGAGAGGAAGGGGAAGTCTAGGGGGAGGGGGAGGGGAAGAAGGAGGGAGGGGGTAGAGAGGGGGAGGGGTGCCGCCCAGCCGCCTATGGGAGACTCATTAAGATGCAATTGCTAGTTTTGTTTTTTGTGTTTTTTTGGAAACCCGGACTGTATAAATTTACAGTTTCATTTTCAGCCGAGGCAGACAATGTTAAAACACACTGGATTTTCTGTTGCGGAATGCACAATTAAACCTAGGCCAGGCTTTCGGGAGGCTTAATTAAGGGCTTAAGAAAAATAGGAGATCTGACAACGTTGTCCCTGGAGGAAGGCAGAGCTCACCCTCACAGTGGTGTGGACCTGCTTTGTTTTTTTGGTTCTTTACTTAAAAAGAGAAAATTGCTTAATAATAAAACGGCCCAAGTCTTCCTAGAACATAACAGGAAGTACTGCTTTTAAAAAAACTTTTTTTTTTTTTTTGTCGGGGAGGCGGAGGGAGGGCAGGAGGCCGAGGCAGGCTGGGGCGGTCACAGCCGCCCTGCCCACCCCGGCTCTCTCTGGGCTTTGCGGCGCCCGCGAGGCTGCGGGAGGAGCCGTTTCCCTGCTGCTCCCGCCCTCCCCCAAAGCGGAGGAGGCCTCCTCAGGGGCTGCTTCTGCCCCCTGGGGCGATACCTAAGGCCTTGAAGGGCCCGGAGTTGGCCCCTGGGTCCTGGGTAGGCAGCCGCAGGGACAGAGGGGCTGTCTCGGCCTCATTGACTGCTTGGCTGTCCAGTGGACCCTGCGGTGCAGTTTTAGTTCTCCTTCCTGGGTGACAGGGATTTTAAATATATATACACATGTAAAAATGTTGTTTCCAAGGGTCAGTTCTGTGGCGCTCACTTGGAGTCCCAATTGCCCTGGAGGCTGAGGCAGGAGGGTCACTTGAGCCCTGGAGGTGTAAGTCCGCCTGGGGCAACACAAGGAGACCCTGTTTCAAGGAGCGAAAGATAACTTCACTGTACCGGCCTTAGTGGCCTAAGAATGGTGTCCCTCTGGAGGCAGAGTCCGTCTCCTCTCCAGGGTGAATCCCGCAGGAGCCTGGAGACTGCGGCACCGGAGGGCCTGTGCCCAGGCCTGGGGGACCAGCGCCTCACATTTGCCAAACATTCCCTTAGGGAAGGGCCTATGACTAGAGACAGCTGCCTGGAGGGCTTTGTTTTGTTTTGTTTTGTCTTTTTGAGACAGAGTCGCTATGCAGCTCAGGCTGGCCTTGAGCTCTCTTTTTGTAGCCCAGGCTGGTCTCAAATTCACAAGGATCCTCCTGCCTCAGCCTCCAGAGTGCTGGGATTAGAGGCTTGAGCCACCACGCTGCCTGGGGGCTTTGCCTAGAACCAAAAAGAATTTTATTTAGCGTGGTCCCTTCACCAGGGTTGTTAAGAGGGTGCTGGCAACTTGGTGATGACAAAATGTGCCTTCATTACCGCCCCTTGAAAGTGGAAGTGTCTCTAAGGCGCTGAGGAACACCGGAGGAGTAGGGGCAGGGAGAAACCCTCACTGAGTCGCATTTGTAGCACCTGGATGTAGCCGAGCCTGAAGGCCACCTCGGTTATATACACCAGTTTTGTTTAGTTTTTTTCTTAGCACCATTTGATGTCTAATGCTGAAAAATAATTCCTGGCTTACTGGATTATTGGTCTCTGTTTGGTAGAGAATAAAAATTATATTTTAATGTTGGAGTAACAGGGTATTTCTTCCCTCCCTCTCTCCCTCCCTTCTTGCCTCTCTTCCTTCTTTCATTTGTGGTTCGGGGGCTGGAGAGTATCCTCATTGAGCTACATTCCCCAGGTCTTCTTTTATTTCTTGCTTGAGACAGCCTGGCACTAAGTTACAAAATAGCCCGGGCTGGGCTCCTCCCAGCTCAGCCCTCCCAGGGTGCTGGGGTGAGAGGCCTTATACCACCATGCTCCGCTTCCTTTCAAAATTTCTTTTCTTTTCTTTTCTTTTCTTTTCTTTTCTTTTCTTTTCTTTTCTTTTCTTTTTGAGACAGGATCTGGCTGTGTAGCTCAGGCCAGCCTTGAACTCATTGTGTAGCTAGTGCAGGCTGGTTTTGAACTCCTGTCGATCCTCCTGCCTCAGCCTACCCAGTGCTGAGATGACAGGCACGCGCCACCGGCCCGGTTTCCTTTTGCTTTTTGCTGGGATACGGAAGTGCAGTGCAGAGGTACACACATTCGCACAATTCAGTTATCGCCAAGTAAGGAGCCGCTGCCTAGCAGCCTGCTGTAATTACCAGCACAACGCACCTTGAAGGTAACGCTCTTTTGACGTTGGAGAAAAATTACCTCCTTGGTTTTCTAGATGGATCCCAACACTTCCGTCCTTTGGGAAGACAAATCTGTGTGAGAGCAGTCACACGGCTGCTGGTCTCTTGGGTCTCGCACTTTGGCTGGAGTGCACCCCTCCTTCGCAGCTAGGGCGCCGGGCGTCTTCCGCACCAGTCCAGCGTCCACCCTGCAGCCGTTTGCACACCGCATTCACCCCTCAGAGAGGACCCGAGCCCCTGACGCTCACCGCACTGGACCTGTGCAAGCCGCTGGGCCCCGGGGCTCCCTCGGAAGCGGCCCGGGAGCCAGCACCACCCTGTGCCGGCCAGCCCAGCGCCCCTCTGGCCCTGCCGCCTGCAGTCCCCGGGCTGCCCCAAGCTGCTTTGTGGTTGAAGAGCCGCCCCACCCTAGGCTCCGTCCTACATCAGGAAGAATGAGTGTCCTTCACTGCGAAGTGTCGGAGCCCCATGGAAGTGACAGAGGACATCGCCAACTCAGGCGCCTCGAGCCCCCTTTCACCTCTGTCCCCAGGCCCCGGGGTTGGGACAGGCAGATGCCTTCATCTTCCTGGGCTTTTGCCCTCGCCCTCCTTGCTGTGTCTGCTGCAGTTTTTGCCGCACAGCCATCCACGTGTTTCCTTGTCCTCCTTCTGCGCCCTTGTAAGTGGAGCCTGTGAGAAGCGCTGTGTGCCCTGGACTCCGGACCCTTTCCAAGTCTTTCCCTCCCCTGCCCGCCGTCCCGGGGTGTGGGGCGAGACTCTGAAAGGGGAAGCGAAAGAAGCCCCAAGAGGGAGACAACCCGACACTCCGGATGGGGTGGGGTGGTTCCCATCTCCCCCGGCTGGGTCGCAGTGCTCATCTGACCTTAGTAAGTGTACACAGAGTTTTGCTTTAATTCCTGGAAAACTGTTCCACCCAAGAGATTCGGCACAGGCTGGTCACTGCAGTGATCATTAACATCATTAACGAAGGATCGATCCATCCGTGGATGGTGGTGGCTCCTGGAAACGGGAGTTCCAGGAAGGAAATGGAGAGGCCGCGACCTAAAGCTTCATGTTCTTGCCGTGAGAAAACGTCTCCCTGCTGCACTCTCTCGGGCTGAGGACGAGGAGAAATTTCTGGTTGCAGCTGCCGCTACATTGTTTTTTTCTTCACCTTCCGGGTCTTTTTACTTGTTCCAGGCGTGTGTACATCCTCGGCCACGCGGCCGTTGCCGGGTAACTCACTCCTCCGCTAAGAAAGAGCGGGGCGTGGCGCTGCACCCATGCCTGCCATCTCAGCGCTCCGGGAGGCCGAGGCAGGAGGATTGCAAGTTCCAGCCTAACCCAGGGAATTTAGCAAGACCCTTTTTCAAAATAAAATAATGTGCTGGGGATGTTCTTCAGTGCAAAGGACCTGGGTTAAGACACCCAATATCAGAAATATTGGGAAAAAAAAATTGCTGTCTCAGCTGACCACAGGTCTTTGGTGCACACCCTCCAAGAGCTTCCAAGGGCTGTCCTTTATTTCCTGGAGCCAAAGAAGAGACGAATAGGGAAAGCTGCTTGCAGTCAAGCCGTGCTCTTCGGAGTGCGAAGCCTTTCTGTTCTCTGAGAAGGGTTCCTTGGGTCTGCATGATCTGAAACTTCCTTTTCGTGTGTTTTTTTTTCTTTTGCAGGCCAGCTGTGCACGAGGGACACACCTCAGCTGGCACTGCACACTCACCCTACCTGTGTCGTATCTGCTGCCGCTTGCTTGGATCTAGACTGATGAGCTGGGAAACACACGCGCCCGAGCTTTGGGGACAGGGCGCATAAAACAGGGCACCCGACATCGTTTGAATTTCAGATACACGACGAATGGCAGAAAGCAGGGAGTCCGCATTTCACTGTGTCGGCTGCTGTTTGAAGCTGGAGGCGGGCTTGGAAATGTCCGCGCCGTTTACTCCTCTCTCCTTGGGCAGACTGCGGCTCACTGACTTTCTAATGTATAAATTAGCCTCCAGGATTTTTGCTATTGCCTTTTACTATCCCTCTCGATTTTGCATACGATGTTGCCACCACCAGGGGCCCAAGTACACGGTGGGAGTCTCCCGTTGTTCAGCCCCCTGTGAGTGTGTGACACCTATATTTTGTGTACGTGTGCCTGACGTTCACGCCCCTGCACAATTCGCTACCAAAATCCCCTCTTAGGACCTATCGTCCATGACTATATCGAGTTTAAACATATTCCTAAAAGTAACTTTCCCCACGTCCTTTTTTTTTTTGTTTTTGTCTTTTTGAGACAGGGTCTCACTGTGCAGTTCAGGCTGGCCTTGAACTCACTTTGTAGTCCAGGCTGGTCTCGAACTCACAAAGATCCTCCTGCCTCAGCCTCCCGAGTGCTGGGATTATAGGCGTGCACCACTACGCCCCGCTCCCAAGGCTTAGTTTTTAAAGATGCTTACTAAAAGCTTTTCTTTCTTTTTTTTTTTTTTGGTTTTTCTCCGGTACCGGGAACCGAACTCACGACCTTGCGCTTGCCAGGCAGGCGCTTTGCCGCTGAGCTAAATCCCCAGCCCCCTAAAAGCTTTTCAATGGCACACACCAAGTGCATCAGGTCTGTGTCACAGGGCACCGATTTAAGCAGAGACTGAAAACTTCTGCAATGGGCCGGCAAAGCCGTTCCAGCTTTGAGATGGATACGGTAAACTGCTCTTGACTGTTACACTCGGTCATAGCGAAAAACAGCCAGAAACAACATATAGAAAATGCCGATTTTCTGAGTTTTAAACGGTGCGCCTTGCTATCTCCTTACCGTCTGAGTTTAAACAGAGGCAAAATGTATTTCTAATCGACATTTTACACTTTGCAAGGTGGTTCAACTACTAGATAGAAAAGTATTGACTGGGTTGGTTTTTTTTTTAAATCTTAGCTTTTTTTTTTTTTAATACAGGAGAAAGGGCTGGGAATGTAGCTCTGAGGTAGAGCGCTTGTCCTGCATGTGTGAGACCCTGGGTGTCATCGGCGGAACTACATGCAGTTAAAGAGGGAGAAGAAGCAGCACAAATACGTGTGTGAGGGTGTGTCCCGGCTTGAGTCAGGGCCTTCTGCAGCCTAGCAGAGGGAAGGCAGTTGACTGTCATTTGTTCTGGAGAGGAGAAGAGACCTGCACAAAATTTCTGTGCTGGCCCTGGTAGAGTCGGGAGGGCCCACGTCAGTGGACTCTGTTTGAAAACCAGCACTGCCATCTAACACATGTGAAAGAGATGAAACTACCGCAACTGGGGTTCTGCTGGCTGATAGGGAGAGGGATTTTTTATAAAGACTTACTGAAGTGGTGACACTCCTGACTCAGCGAGAGCCCTTTCTCTGCACGGTTTCCTTTAGAGCCGATCCCCCTGCCGTCGGAAAAGGTCCTGAGATGTAGAAACTGTTCGATCGCATTAACAAACAGACATGATTCGGTGCCAGGTGCAGATAGATGTTGGGGCCGGGGAATTGAGGCCCGTCAGCTACCGTGGGTATGTTTGCCTTTTCTGTTTCTTTCACTATCAGGGGCACTTCCAGGAACAGGCAAGCCTTGGAAATACCACGAAGTTCCCAGTTACAGTCTGATTTATGACCTGTTTTATGCTCTTTTCCGTATCGAGGGAAAATGGAAGCAATTTCAGTCCCTTCCATTTTGCAGCCAGTGAATCATGCCTGAGTGTCTGCATTTAGCTTTGCTTTTCACTGTCGTGCCTTTCACCTGTACAACTTTCCAGCTTCTGCCCAGGCATGGTGGCACCTGCTGGAATCCCAGCACCCCGGGCGCTGAGGCAGCATTGCTGTGAGTTTGAGGCCAGCCTGGGCTACATAAGGGAGACCCTGGCTCAAAACAGAATGAAGCAAAACAAAACAAATGGCGAAGTTTAGAGGATGGCAATCAATGGCTTGCCCATGCAAGTACTTATTCAGGGACATATCTTCCCTGTCTGTCTTCATCAGTTTGTTAGAAGTCTAGAGACTGTGCAAGAAGAAGAGGAACCAAACCTTACTGCATGATTACCGTGTGATAGATACTTCGCTCAGCATTGTACCTTTTCACCCACTATGTTGCCCAACCTACAGAATCCTGCGTAAAATTAATTAACGTGTGAATAAAAAGCTTAAGAATGGATTCTCTTTCAGATCTTTTTTTTTTGTTTTTTTTTGTTTTTCTCCGGTACCGGGAACTGAACTCACGACCTTGCGCTTGCCAGGCAGGCGCTTTTGCCGCTGAGCTAAATCCCCAGCCCCAAGAATGGATTCTCTTTAATCCTCTATCATTGAAAGGGTTTTCCATGCGATATAAACTAATGCACACATTACCACTGCGACAATTTCCAAATATTAGTTGACGGCTTTCTAAATTATTGGCTGCCTTTTAGAAGTTCTTCGTGGGACCCTTTTTTTTTTCCCTTGAAATGGCTGCCGCTAGCAGATGACTCCTGGGGGTGACAGAGGAAGCTGCCCCAAAGCCCCCACTTTGGGTACCAGCCACTGGACAGCTGGACACATCTGGAGGGATCCCAGTTCTTTCTACTATCCTTAACCTGCCAGGTGTGTCTCAGCCTGGCCCGAACACTGCCAGCAGGCCAGCTCACCCCAGACCTGCCCCAGGCTACCACACAGGAACTGTGCATGTGGCTGCCAGGTTCCTGACACCTGTGTCCCATTGGTGCCTCGTGGGGCCTTTCTGCAGCAGCACAAAATACCCTTTCATCATCTTTTAAAAAGTCTGAGACTAGAATCCAGTCAAGAGCCATGCTCACATTTGGCTATGACTCAGTAATTTCCTCCCAGCTAGAATAGTCTTCTGCTAGCTTTTGGTGTTTCTTGCATGGCGCTGACTTCCTTGGAAAAGCCTAGGCCAGCTGTCATCACAAGTGTCCCGGGATCTGTGTTTGTCTGATTGCTCTGCTGTGCTTCCGGTCAAGCTGGAGCTTTTTGGCAAGAATCTTAAAGGTAACGTTACCAGCCATGGTAGAGGGCAATTGTTCTATGTGTGTCTGTGCATATGCATGGACCACCTCATTGTAGATAGTGTATGTGCCTCTGTGTGTATGTGTGTGTGTGTGTGTGTGTGTGCGTGTGTGTGTGTGTGTGTGTGTGTGTGTTTGTGTGCATTGCTGCCCTGTGAAATACTTGATCCTAGCAGAAGCCAGCTTAATCCATTTGGGCTGCTATAACAAAAGGCCACAGGGGGTGGTTTATAAACAAAGATACCTCTGGTTCTGGAGGCCAGAAGTCCATGGTCAAGGCATGGTAGGTTCTGTGTCTGATGAAGGCTGCTTCCTGCCTCATAGATGGTGCCTTCTTGCTGTGTCCCCAGGACAGCAGGGGCAGGGAGCTGTCTGGCATCTCTTTGTAAGGGCATTATTATGGTTTAGGTGTAAAATGTCCCCCAAAGTCTTATGTGTTCAGAAGGTAACTGCATTATGGGGTGCCATACTCAGGAGTGGATTTGTCCATTGATGAGTTAGTTCATGGCTGACCGTGCTGCTGAGGTGGAGTGTGGTTGTAGGTGGTTGCTGAGGTTGTGTCCCTAAAGGCTGTGTTCTTGTCCCTGGCTCCTCATTTCCTTCTGTACTTCCTGACTTCCAGCTTTCTTCTGCCATGCCCTCCCACCATGCTGTAGCATTTCTGCCTTGGAGCCGGTGTACCATGGACTGAACCCACTGAAACTGGATGAAAGTAAGCCTCTCCCTGCAATGCGATTGTGAGTTACTTTGTCCCAGCTCTAGGAAAACTAATACAGACATTAATCCTATTCATGACATTCCTCCCTCCTGCTCTCATCTCTCCCAGAGGCCCTTCCTCCAAATACTATCATCTTGGAGGTTAAATTTTGACATAGGAATTAATTTGGGGGAGACACATTCAGACCCCAACACTATTTGATTTGTGGACAACCATAACTACAGAAAGTAGTTGTCATCAATATCTATTGAAAAATCTTCACTGTTGTTTTAAGGACAGGTTCTCTGAATGTGCACATCAGTGGTGCAACAAACATTCTCCTCCCCTGATTTGCGCAAGCCGCCTGCTCAGCCTGAATTAAGTGGAATTACTTAGATGAGCTTCCACAAGACAAAAATCTCAGATCTAAACTCTACCTTAGACCTGGAATAACGCAGATCTAGGAGAATTTATCAAGAGTGATTCCTGTACCAGTCTTCCCTAGTTCTGCACCTGGTGAAGGGCACCCCCGGATGGATAACGTATCACAGAATTATGTCCTGGTCTGCATTTCCTGCCGGGGATAGGGGAGTGATAGAATGCACGGTGTGAGTCGTGCTATGAATATGAAATCTCATACGGCCCAGACTTTTCTTGCTTGTTAATCAGGCTCAAAAAGCACTAGCATCTTTTGCTAAGTTAGTAAGATATCAAGAAGGATAGTTTCAAAGTGTAAAAACAGCATGAGAAGAGAACAATAGGTCAAAGGGTTGTTAAGATATATTTTAAGAGCTGAGCATGGTGGCACACACCTATAATCTCAGCACTTGGGAGGCTGATGCAGGAGGATCGAAAGTTAGAGTCCTGACTGGAGAACTTGGGGGTGTGAAAGCCCTGGGTTAGATCCACTGTAATCACACCACCCCCAAAAGATATGTTTTGAATACAGTATGCCCAAGCTCCCTTTTCTTCTTAGAATGTGGTATCTTGTCCTGGATCCCCTTTGTACTGGAGAGGATGGGCATTGTGACTGATGTAGAAGAAAACCACCCCACTTTCTGGACACTGCATTTATGTCTTGCTTATGTAACAAGGAAACTCCTGTCACTGTAGTCACATGGGGACCAAAATCATTGGAGATAAGGATGAAGTGCCTAGCACTGGGACCACCCACCTTGAACTCTTGAACTCGCTCTGTAGCCCAAGCTGCCCACAAACTCATGGCAATCCTCCTGCCTCAGCTTCCTGACTGCTGAGATCACAGGCGTGCACCACCACACCTGGATTACCTTTATATATTTAAAAAATAAATGAGAGAAAAGCGTATGTGTTCAGGATAGACACACTTGTCCTGAAAACTTTCTGTTGGGAGTTGGTTGAATCCCCTGGGTACAGAGGGCAACCTGTTTATTTTGAGTGGAGGTAAAACTTGGTTTTAGTTTTACTCTTTTTGTGGTACTGGGGTTCCACCCAGGGCCTTCACACTGAGGTATATCTCCAGGCTTTTTCTTATTTTTTTTTATTTTCACACAAGCTCTTGGTGTGTTTTCTTAGTTGCCCAGGCAGGGCTTGAACTTGTACTCCTCCTGCCTCAGCCTCCCAGGGTGCTGGGATTGCAGGTGCGCCTCACCACGCCTGGCTAAGGTGAATGTTTTAAGGAAACCCACGGGCTCTTATCTATGTCTCATTTCTACAAATTGGAGATTACTTTTCTTCTTCTTGTGCAGCTGTTGAAAGCAAGCAAAATAGAAGACATTTCTGAGAGACGAGTGTTTGCTTGGCGTGATGAAGGAAATGAGAAACAGGAAGGAAGGAAAGAAAGTTCTCCACCAACTGAGGAGAACTACTAGTGTTTCCCCAGGAAACCCCTTCCTGTGACCTATATTGATCTCCACAAGGTCTCGCCTGTGAGCGACCTCTTTAATTTAGGAGCAGCCTATGGGCTTCTGTTTTTCTTGTCCTCTTTCCCCATAATTTATGACCAGATGAAATAACCAGCTATCAGTTGAAAGCCGTGAAAATTGAATGCACTTTCGATTTCTCAATCTTGATGGTGTTTACCTGCTTTGCAGCCATTTGCGGGGAGTTCTTTCCCCTCTTGATTGTTTCATGGCTTTGCCCTGACCAGGAACTGTAATGGAATGAGAAGCTTTTTCTCGTGTGCCAGGAAGTGAAGCTCAGAGCACAGATGCTTGGTACCCGCAGCTGTGTGGATGGAAAGTTCCACGGCCTTCTTTCCTACGGTGTTTCCATTTCTCAATGTGCAAAGAAATGTATGCTGATCTGGACTCGGCTGTTTGAAAATTCACAGGAAGTAGGAGGTAGTCCCTGTCTTGGCCATGTAAGGACGTTTAAGAGAAAAGATATGGTCGGTCACAAAGAGTTTCTTAAACATATATTTTATAACCAGTACACCGAAGGAGATCTAAAAATAAGAGGGTTTAAATTCTGATGAATGCAATAAGATTTGAAGTTTTGTTTCTTTCCAATGGACAGAAAATGAATGCAGTGCTGTAGGACAGTTTCATGGTTCATGGAGTTGATGAGATTCGAGCTGTAGTTTCAGGACAGATTAAGATTTCTTTACAATAAAAACAAAAAAAACAAGGCCAGGTGTAGTGGTGCATGCCTGTAGTCCCAGTGTGCTGGACTGACAACTTCTGGTCAATTTATAACACCTGGGTGAACTGAGTAAGCGTGGTGCTAGGAGTGGGAGGCCCACCTAAGGACTGTTGCCAGCAGCATAAGAGGAGGAACTGGAGAAGAAGAAGAGAGGCTGTTGGGAGCTGGTAGAAGCTGTCGGGAGCCTGTTGGAAGCTGAGAGAAGCTATAAGGAGCTGTTGGTTTTCTTGGAGGAGCTTGTCATGCTGGCTTTCCTGATGAACTTGGCTGTTTTTGTCCTCCAAGGAGCCTGGGACCTCGTTGGTGCTGAGAGGACCTTCGGTTCACTTTGGGGGAGCTCTGGTCCTCATTCTGAGCATCACTTGCTGGTTCCAGAGGGGAGGATGGTGCACTGCTAGTCTCCTAGAGAAGCTTGTCGTATTGACTTTCCTGAAGGGAACTTGGCTGTCCTGATCATTGGAGGAGTTCGGGACCTCACTGTCACTGAGCATGGCTGTGGTACTTTTTTGGGGAACTCTGGTCCTTACTTTGAGCATCACTTCCTGGCTCCAGTATAGATCCCTCAGCCTGCTAGCACAGATCCTTCATCCTGCTGGCACAGACTTCCTAGATCGTAGCACTGACCTTTGGGCCTTCCAGCACAGATCCATGAGACAGGCCTGCATGAGATATTGTTATGGGCTCTGGACCTTCAGTTGGACATGTGCGAGGCATTGCTATGAGCTCTAGGTCTTCAGCTGGCCTCATGCAGGATATTATCATGAGATCCAGACCCTCGGCTGGTCAAGATTCTTTGGTCTTTAGTGTGTGGACAGATTTCCTGCATTCTTTTGTGTATGATTCTTTGGGTGACTATTACAAAAAATCTTATAAACTATGTGTCCTGTATTACATTGTTCCCCTTGCAAAAAACTCCAAACCATAACACCCAGCACTTGGAAGGCCGAAGCAGGAGGATTGCTGTGAGTTTGAGGCCAGCCTGGGCTGCATAGTTAGCTCGAGACCAGTCTGAATTACATAATGAAATTCTCAAAAAACAAAAAAGTAGAAGAAAGAAAGAAAGAAAAGAAAAATGAAATGAAGCTAACAAAAAAGTGTTGAAGAGCCAAGCATGGTGGTGATTTGGGTATTCCCATTGTAGGGTACTTTGAAGAACATTGCCATGAGTAATCAGATGCAGGTCTTGGGATGACCATATGCACCCATTTCTGTTGGGAATTATGTTAGTCAGCTTTCTGTTATTGTCACAAAACACCAGAGACAGTGAACTTAAAAAGAGGAAAGGTGTATTGTGGTTCGTAGTTTCAGAGGTTTCAGTCTGTCCCTATTGCCTTTGAGCCTGGGGCAAAGCAGAACATTACATTGGGAATGCATAGCTGAGGAAACTGCTCACCTCACGGTGGTCAGAAAGTGAGACAGAGACAAAGACCCTAGGGTCCCACTAGTCTCTTCCAGGCCACGCCCCAATGACCTACTTCCTCCCATCAGGCCCCACCTCTTAAAGGTCCCACCACCTCCAAATGGCCCCATGATCTAAGCCAATTTACACCTAGCCAATTTACAGCCTGATAGATGCTCCATGTGCTGAGGCTTGGCTGTGCTCTGGTGAGACATCCTTTGTGGATGGAGCCTGGTTTCAGGCTTTGCTTCACTTCGCAGCCTAATTTCACCCAGATGGCCCTGTCGGAGCCGCCTCAGGTAGAACAGACAGTTCCTTGGCTAGTACAGGACTTCAGTTGATCACCTAGGGTGGGCTTTCGTCTTTCTTCTTTTGTGTCCCCTTTCTCAGATTAGTCTCTGACCTAAAGAAACTCTAGACAATAGTACATCAGTGGGGTTCCCTAGTAGTTTTGAAAAGTAGCTTGAGATTTTGGAATTTCGAGTTCCTTTCGGTCCGTCTTTGGCAAAATGTAATGCAGTAGCCTCCTCCTTAACTGAGGTTCCACTTTCCACGTTTCCCAGTTGCCGGAGATCAATCCACAGATCTATTCCAGCAATAAACAATTCCTAAATTTGACCTTGTGTGTCCTTGAGAATAGTATGATGAAGTCGTGCCCATCAGACATGTGTTATTTGCTTATGGTGAAAACGTTAAACTTTTCTTTTTTAGGTTTTTGAAATATGCAGGGATGCAGCTTCAAAAGCACTGCAGTAGGGGCTGGGGATTTAGCTCAGCAGTACAGCACCTGCCTGGCAAGTGTGAGGTCGTGAGTTCGATTCCTGGTACTGGAAAAAAACAAAAACAAACAACAAGCACTATGGTCCACGGTCATTCACTACAGTCACCCTGTGCACCCTGAAAGGTCTTACTCCCATGCAACTATAACTTAATATATGTGGACCAACCTTTTTCATCTCCTCCCTTCCTTCCACTTCCCTTTCCCCTCCCCTCCTCTCCTTTCCCTCTCCTCTCCTGACCCTCCTCCCTCCCTTCCCTCTTTCCTTCCTTCCTTTTTCACAGTAGTGGGGATTAGACTCACAGCCTCATACATGCTAGACAAGTGCTCTGTCACTAAGCTACACCCACAACCCTTTTTCAAATTTTGAGACAGGGTCTTGATAAAGCCACCCAGGCCGAGCTCAAACTTGTGATCTTCCTCCGTCAGCCTCCCAGTTAGCTAGGATTACAGGTGTGCCCCACATTGCCTGAGAGTCTCGATCTATTGAAGGATCAAATATCAAAGAATCGAGGACACACTTAGGCGCCTGAGTTTACTTTTCTCTAGCTATGTCTGCATTCACTTGTTTCTATATTTCACGGTGAGATTTATCTTTCTCATGTGATGCGTTCAGTGACACCCATGTCACAAGGGCACTATGCAAGGATCGGAAAGGGCATAAAAGAACTGCAAATTCTAAGGAGCTTCTTCTTCAGGGAAGATGGAGAAATGTGGTGGGAACTCACAGACTTGCTGGGACCTAGCCCATGACCTCAGTTGAGCATGGAAGGGTCCCAGGGTGACCTGGGAGTAGCCCTGGCTGCTGGCAGTCCTTTCCCAATTTAACTTCTTGCATCAGAACTCCGGTGTGATGTCGGGTAATGTTCCTCAATGTGCCTTTGCTTGCACCGATTTCTGACTCTTGCCTCTTGGTCAGGTTGCTGGAATGTCTGAGGGACTTTTGGAAGGCAAGCCAGGGTTAATGGCTTATGCCTGTAATCTCAGCACTCAGGAGGCTGAGGCAGGAAGATTGCTACAAGTTTCACCCCAGCCTGGGTAACATAAATCAGTTCAAGGCCATCTTGAACTGTAAAGCAAGACCCTGTCTCAAACCACTCACCCCCAAATCAGGGATGTAGAGGAATGGTCAAGGAGGAAGGCTATGGGATCAGATATCCCTGGTTCAAATTCTTAATCTGCCACAATTTCTTCCTCTCCTCCAGCTTCCATTCCCTTAGGAAGGGGTATAGGAACAGTATTAATCTCAGCGGTGATTGAAGAGTTAGGTCAGCAGTACTAGCTGAATGGTTGAGTGCTAACAACTGTCTGATCATAGGAACTGTTCAGTAATTTTTTTTCAGTACTGGAAACTGAACCAGGTGTGCTCTGTCACTTGAACTATAGCCACAGTCCTTTTTATTTTTATTTTGACAAGATCTTTCTAAGCTGCACAGGCTGGCCTCAAACTGGAGATCCTTCTGCTTCAACCTCTTGGGTAACTGAGATTATAGGTCTCTGCATTATTTTAGTTACTTTCTTATTGTTGGGACAAAGTACACGTCCACAGTTAAAGGAGGAAAGGCTTGTGTTAGCTCACAGTTTGTAAAGGTTTTAGTCCATGGTTGGGCTGGCTCCATGGCAGGGTAGCATGGCAGAGGGGCATTGCAGAAGAGAAACACTCCAGAGCAGGGCAGGAAGGAGGCAGCAACCAACAGCAGCAGCAGTAGCAGCAGCAGCCTTCCTTTCCCTTATTATTCCATTCAGGCTATAAGTCTATTGGTTTATGCTACCCACACCTAAGGTGGACCTTTCTATTATCCACACCCATACTGTTAAACCAATCAGTATCATATACACTAGTCCAGTGTCATACACACCTGTGATCCAGTCACTCCCAAAAGCCTTGCCTATGAGCACATGGGGCTTTGAGGGGAAATCTATATATCATGCATAATAACCATTGAGCCTGGTAATAATTTTTTAAAAAGACAGACAGACAGACAGACAGACACACACACGGCTAATCTGTGCTCTTTCTTTCCCTAGCATGTAAAGGATAAAAACTAAAATCCAGAAACACAAGAAAGCAGGCTGCTCCCAGGCAGAACACTCTTCCTTGCTTTTTAGGTGACTGTTATGGTTTGTGTCTGGATGTCCCCCCAAAGCCTCATGCAGTCATGGAGCGGGCTTCTAGAGTTTGTGATTTATTCAGAGTCCAATGCTGGGATTATGAGTGTGAGTTTACAATATAAGGGAGGGAAAGAGGCTTGCTCTCTGCTCCTCCTCCCTTTTTGCTCTTGCTGCTTTTGCTGTTTTCCACTGCCATGAACTGTTGCCCTCTGCCATGTGCCACCCTGCCTTGGAGCCAGCTGAGTATGGACTGAAACCTCCACAGACTGTGAGCTAAATAAACTTTTCCTTCCCTAATTCTGGACGTCAGATATTTTGTCCCAGAAATGAAAGAAAAATAACCAAGACAGTGACTTTTTCAGGGAATGAGAGAGTGAAATTCACAGAGAGAAGGTGGACCAAGGGACACGTGGCTGAGAAAGGACTGCTAGGAGGACATTATATTTGGCTAATTCCCAAGATTACAGGAGGCAGTTCTCCATGCTTGGGAGCTTGTACAGGGGAACCATCTTAATTTTTATTTCAAAGCTTATTCCTCACAACAGGCAGTGATCTCTTTGGAGGCTTGAACTTTGGCTTCACTCAAATAATTTCATGAGTTTTGCTGTAAGCATTCCTACATTTGATTCTGTGACTCTGGCTTAATTCATTTGGCTAAAAGAGTTAGGCTAGCATGATAAGGATTTCATCTTGATACAATAGTCACAAGAAAAGAAACAGCAAGCACAGAATGTCTGGTTTGCAGTATGTCTCTGTATAGCAAGGGAAGCAACTTATTTCTTAAAAATAGAGGGTTTATAGGTTTGTTCATAATATAACTTTTAGTATACAGCCCATCACATGCATAGAGTAAAGAAAAACAGTCTTGAGTTTAATCTTTCATCAATGCAAATATTTGATGGAACACTTAAAATTTTTATCTCAAGGCTGGACCTTAAAAATTTATCTCAAAAACAGCCTTTAAAGCAGGAGAGGTGGTACACACCTGTAATCCCAGCGCTCTAGGAGGCTGAGGCAGGAGGATCTTCAAGCATGGGCATTTTATTTTTGTTTTTAACTTTTTTTATTTTAAAATCAAAGAGCAAAAACATATTAACAAACAGGCATGAACAAAACAACACCAACTCAATGCAAACAATATAAAAATTCAGTCAAGGTGAGACGAAATTAACAATGGTTGCTCTATCACATATTGTTATCTTCAAATTGGTTACTCAGTTAAACAAATATAGTCATGTAAGATTGATGAAACAATTAAACATTAACTGTCCATTTCCCTAAAGAAACAGATATTAGTAGTACAATTATCTTAGCTATCTTGTGTATACATACATACGTTTTTTCCCCTTCTTTCTTTTCTCTTTTCCCTCATCCTAGTTGTTCTATCCTTCTGAGCAGTTTCTTTCCCTTTCACAATATCTATTGTACCTTTTAGATTACATTTACTCTTTCAGGTTCTTGCACTAGTGAGACAATATGGTATTTACACATGTGGGACTGATTTATTTCACTTAGGCGTATGGTCTCTAGTTGCATCCATTTACCTATAAAAGCCACGCGTTTATCTTTCCTTATAGCTGAGTAATATTGCATTATATAACAATACCACATTTTTTTTTATCCATTCCTCAGCTGATGGGCATTTGGGTTGCTTCCACAATTTCCCTATTACCAACTGCACTGCTATAAACATGGGTGCACATATATCGCTGTGGTATGATGTTTTCAGTTCTTCTAGAAAAATACTTAGGAGGGGAACAGCTGGATTGAATGGGACCTCTAATTCTAGTTTACTGAGGAATCTCCAGACTGATCTCCACAATGATTGCACCAGTCTACACTCCCACCAAAAGTAGAGAGGGTTCCTTTTTCCCCACAACCCCTCCAGCATTTGTTACTGGTTTATTTCTTGAAGATAGTCATTCTTTCTGGGGTGAGATGGAATCTCAGTGTTGTTTTAATTTGCATTTCTCAAATGACTAATGATGTTGAACATTTTGTCATGCAAGCATGGGTGTTTTAAAGGCTTAGTGAGACCATGTCTGAAAATGAAAATTAAAAAAGGGGTGTGTTTGGCTGGGGATCCAGCTTACCTGAAAGCTCTGCATTCAATCCCCAGTGCAAAGAATAACTACTTAATATTTTTCCCACACTCTATAGAAAAAATTAATTTGTGTCTACACTGTCTCAATTTAGTTCCTATTTTTTTGTCTGTTAAACAATGTATAACAATTTCATAATTCCACAGGGCTTTGGCAACTATAATGGTTGATACACTGTGTCAACTTGAGAAGTTTAGAAGTTTAACTCAGTAGGGACCAGGGTCTTCACTTTGTAAACACCCTGAGCTTGTGGAAGAGGATAGCCAGCATACAATACAAGGGAGGAAAAGAGGCTTGCTCCCCCGTACTTTTGCTCTTGCTGCTTTTGCTGTCTTCTGCCTCGAGCTGTTGCCCCTCTGCCCTGCCACCCTGCCTTGGAGCTGGCTGATTATAGACTAAAACCTCCACAAACTATGAGCTAAATAAACCTTTCCTCCCTTAATTTTGGACCTGAAGAGGTCCTCCTGCCTTGGCAACTCAGATAGCCAGGACTATAGGTGCACGCCACTGTGTTGGGCTCGTTTTGAACCTCTGAATTATAGTTTCTCCATTTTGCTTGAGTGAAAGTCGTGTATACCAAAGGACCTTCCCACCGGGCCTGGCAATAGGAGCAAACGGATCGTCGCTGACAGCATTTGCCTGTGTTGTGGTTCAATAATGAATGGAGTCATATAGCAGAAGATCTTGAAAAATTCAAAATTTGCAAACTACCTAAAAGACTTTTTATTCTCTGTGATGGTTTGAGCAATCTTGTATTCTTACATCTGGTAATCTGAGCAACTTGGTTGAAGATAACAATATGTAATGTAACAACCATTGTCAATCCCTATCATATCGTTCTGAAACACTGTATTGTTTTTATTATTTTTGCTTTGTTTTGGTTGTGTCTGTATTGTTGGTATTTTGCTATTGTTCTTTTTTTAAATTGTTCCCTTTAAAAAAAAAAGACTCTGGCTGAGTTCAGTAGGGCCCACCTGTCATTCTAGCACTCTGTGAGGCTGAGGCAGGACAGTTGCAAGTTTGAGACCAGCCTGGGCAACTTAGTGACTTAATAAGACCCTGTCTCAAAATAAAACAGAAATTAAATGTAAATTAGTGGGACGTAAGTTAGTGTGAAGGCCCGGGGTTCCACCCCCAGCACTGCAAAAGACGAAAACCAACATGCAAAACACAACCATGTGGTGTGCCAACTCCCTCCAGCCTTGGCCGCCTACGAAAAGAAGCAGATTGTTTTTCTGTGTCAAAAGGAAGCCAGGCTCCTTGCTGCTGGGTGTTCTGAGATGCAACTACCTCGTCCTCATGGGAGGTTGCTTAGGGTGTTGGGTTGCTCTGTGACATGAGGCGTTGCCTGACATCTCATTAAATTCCCGCTTGGAATGAGAACAGTGCGTCCCTTGTGGAGTAAGCAGAACCAGGAGCAAGCAGAGGAAAAGGCTTGGAGAGAAACACTAATCAGATTCAGGGATCCATGGTCTGAGACTGGGGTCACTAGGCGTTTTATGTGAACACATCTCAAAGAGTGTGCTAGCCCTTTGGCTTTGAAACACTGAGGACATGCATGTTTGCAGCGTTTCTCTTTTCCTTGTTTGTTTTGCTTGCTTTTGTGTTTTCCTTGACACTGGCTTTCCGGAGCAGTAAAAATGAAAACGAGTTGAATGGGGGAGGGGATTGCTCTCTACCTCTCAGGTTTTGTTGGAAAAACAACTCTTTAAAGCCACGGGAAAGAAAGAACCCAGACAAAACAAATATCCAAACAGACAAGCTACAGCACTGTGATAAAAACCTACAGAGAGATAAAGCTGGACCTGCTCTTTATAAAGACTTAATAATAATTTGTCTTTAAGGTACCCAAAATAAGACGTACTGGTGAGACGATATATTTTTCAAATTAGATTTTTCTGATGGATTCTTGTACAGGCTCCATTCGCCAGAGGCTTATTTTTGTCTGGGTTCTTCTCTTTCTAAAGCTGCTGCGGAAAATTATTTTCTCAGGACATCAGATTCTTGGCTCGAGTTTCAACCAGACAGACTGGAACATTTTCTTAAACTATCTTTTCCCTCTTGTTTCTCATCTTTTATTTCTCAAAATACATGTGCTTTTTATAGCGATGGGAGCAATTTTCAAATCAGGCTCTCCGAAAATAGTTTGAATTAGAATATATTAGGGGAAAATCACCATTTATCCACAGAAGCACATCATGTTTTATTTTATTAAAAGCAGTACATGACGGCTGCAGACAGAAAAGAATGAGGCGGAAAATGTTCTCCCTGCTATTATCTAAGCTGTAGCTGTTCTTTATAGGGGTCATTTTTAGCATTACCTGTATACAGTGATTAAACATACATGGAAACATAACTAGCTTTGGTTGTGCTTTGCTTTTTGGGGGGCTGTTGGGGTACAGAGGTGTTTTTTTCCCACTGGTGGTATTAACAATGTGTTATGGTTTAAATCTAAAATGCCCCCCAAATCTCATGTGTACGGAGTGGGGCTTTTGACAGGGCCGGGATCATGTTGCTACTATACTCATGGTAGCAACTAGCAACATGATCTGACAGTGCTGACGTGTGCTGGGGTCTGGTCAGAAGAGGAGGGAGGAATTCACAGTGGGAAGGGTGCATTCCTGTCTGCAGCTCATTCCTGGCCCTGATGAGGTGAACAGCTTCCTCTGCTAGACTCCTCTGCCACACCCTTTCTGCCTCAGAGCCAGCTAACCATGGACTGAACCCCCTAAACCATGAGCCAAATTAAATCTCTCCTTCTTTAAGCATTGTGGGTGCCAAGTATTTTGTCCCAGTCTTAGAAAAGTGCCTGATATGCTCTGTAAGATCCCCAAGAACCTTCTCATTTGGATCTATTTAAATCTCCAGTCCTCTCTCATTGACTTCTTCCTGCTTTCCACTCTTTGATGACAGTGATGGGTCACACTCCCCATGCGCACCTGAGTCTCCACACTTCATGACATTATTATTTTTCACAGTGTAATACTTTTATTGCATCCCAGTACTGAACATTTTCATTGGAATTAAGTAAAATCCAGACCCCTCCAATTTAGCATTAATGATTCTTCCAAAACCCAGCCCCATAAACAAGCACATGCCCAGCAATGGTGCTTGCAGACATTTGCACCAAAGAAAGGAAATCTGTGTCCACACATGCTTGCTTGTGAGTGACCATAGCATCTGTTTTTTTTTTTTTTTTTCCAATACCAGGAATCAAACTCACGACCTTGCATTTGCCAGACAGATGCTGTGCTGCTGAGCTAAATCCCCAGCCCCGACCATAGCATCTGTATTCAGCAGAGCCTCAAACTGGAAGCAATGTCTAGGATCCTTCAACAGGAGAACCATGAAACAAACTGTAGTATATCCAACCTGTAGAAGGCTACACAGCGATAAAAAGGAAGGAAGCATCAATACACCTGACAACTTGAATGTGGCTCCAAGGAAATACACCGAATGGAGAAAGCCCATCTGTCATGAGTTGAGGGCTGTTTCTAAGGCAGAATATTTCCCCTGTGTGGACAGCTGGATGCCCGTATTAGCAGAGAGCAATCTGATCACTAGAAAGTCTCCCAGCCAAGGCAAGACCTGATGTAGACATTGACAAGCCAAGGGAAATGGATACCATAGATGTTACTCCCTCAGGAGTTTCCTAGAGAGTACAGCACAAGAATGAAGATAGCTGGGTGTGGGGAAGAAGAGGGAGCCACGCCTATAATCCCACCTACTGAGGAGGCTGAGCCAGGAGGATCTCTCATTGGAGCCCAGCCTGGGCAACTTAGTGATGTCCTAGTAAAATAAAATTTTATATTTATGTATTTATTTATTTGTTTATTCTGTCTGATAGGAGCATGGTAGCAGCTTGGGTCTGAAGTGTCCCTTCCTAGGAAATTTAGAAACTCCAAGGAGGAAGAGACTTCCAATCCATATAACCAGCAACACTGGGGACACTGGGGACCAGGAAGAAAGGTCAAGTCCAAAGTCAAAGCACAGCTGCCCAGGTGTGAAGACTGCAAGGGAAGCATGTGCAGGAAGCTGCAGCTCTGTTCTATAGTCATAGTACAAAGTGTGACTGAGAAATCTTGTGTTTAAATTAAAGACTGATTTCCCTTTCACAATATCTATTGTACCATTTGGGTTTTATTTACTCTTTCAGGTTCTTACACTGACAATACAATGTTTGAACATATTTGCACATATTTCTACATTTGTAGACAATGCAACGTTTGCACATGTGGGTCTGATTTATTTCACTTATGAGTATGGTCTCTAGCTGCACCCATTTACTGATAAAAGCCTCAAATTTGTCCTTCTTCTTCTTCTCCTTCTCCTTCTGCTTCTCCTTCTGCTTCTCCTTCTGCTTCTCCTTCTGCTTCTCCTTCTGCTTCTCCTTCTCCTTCTCCTTCTCCTTCTCCTTCTCCTTCTCCTTCTTCTTCAGTACCAGGAATTGAACTCAGGACCTTGTGCTTGCCAGGCAGGCACTTGCATCGCTGAGCTATATCCCCAGCACCAAGTTTATCCTTCTTTATAGCTGAGTAATACTTCATTGTATAAAAATACCACATCTTTTTTATCCACTCCTCAGCTGATGGGCATTTGAGTTGTTTCCAAGACGTAGCTATGACAAATTGTGCTGCTATAAACATGGCTGTACATATATCACTGTGGTATGATGTTTTCAGTTCAGGAAAAATACCCAGAAGAGGAATGGCTAGGTTAAGTGGGACCTCTAATACTAGTTTTGTGAGGAATCTCCAAATTCCTTTCCACAGTGGTTTCACCAGTCTACACTCCCAGCAGCAGTGGAAAAGTGTTCCTTTTTCCCCCACAGCCCCTGGGGCATTTCTTATTGGTTGATTTCTTGATGACAGCCATTCTTTCTGGGGTGAGATGGAATCTCAGTGTTGTTTTAATTTGCATTTCTCAAGTGACCAATGATGTTGAACATTTTTTCATGTATTTATTTGCCATTTGTATTTTTTCATCTGAGAAGTGTCTATTCATCTCAGATATCCGTGTTTGGATTGGGTTTTTGTGTTGCTTTGTTTTCGTCTATGCTGTTATTTTGTTATTGCTTTTTTACTTTATTTAAAATAAAAAAAATAAAAAAATAAAGGTTTCTTGTTGTAAAAGATGCATTCCCATGAATCCCCTTTAAAATCCTCCCCCAGCTTTACACACACTCATCCCATCATCCTTGCTGCTTTTTGCAGCAGCTCTGGAGTCCTCTTTCCTGAGGGTCTTTAACTGCATTGTCCTGGCCACTTCCATGTCCTGAATGGATTTAGACCAATGAAGTGACCTTTCATAGTCACTTTGACCTTGGGGAAGAGCCAGAAGTTACAAGGTGCCTGATTTGGTGAATAAGGTATATGAAGACAAAGCATCATGTTTTTCCAAGCCTGCCTTCCCATTGGATGGTGCTTGGCAGCAACTTTTCCAGACTTTGATCACATCTCATAAAGACACTCAAAAGATCACCTTTGTTTCTCAAAAAATGTGCAAGCTACTGTGTGAGCCAGCTCGACTCCTCCTGCGTATCTGCCTAGCGGAATCAAAGTCCTTACACTCGAGAAATACCTGCAAACCCATGTTGATCTCAGCAAGATTCAGAGGGGCTAAGCTGTGGAGACAGCCTAGGTTCGGGGCTTCTGATGAAGGGAGAAAGAAAATGTGGTGTATATGCACAATACAATATTACCCAGCCACAAGGAAAAACAAAATTACATCACTTGCAGGGCAATAGGTGGAACTGGAGATCATCACGTTAGTTGAAATAAGCCAGACTCAGAAGCACAGGTATCACACATTTACTCTCATGGGTAAACACTTGCAAACAAGCAAAACAAAGGTGATGTGAAAATTGAAGGAAGGCGATTAGAGACGCGGAAAGGAAACAAAGGTGATGTGAAAATTGAAGGAAGGCAATTAGAGACGCGGAAAGGAGGAAGAATCAGAGGGGCTCCTAGGGGGAGTGAAGATGATCACACTGCATTCTGTGAATCCAGGAAAATGTTACAGGGAACCCCACTCCTTGTACAATTCATATGTGCTAATAATTATAATAAAAATACAATGTAAAAAGGAAGCATTATCCAGGAGAGAGTAAAAGTCATTATTAAGATATGCAAATACATATATGTAAATATATAAAAACATGAAGTTCCAGCTTTAACGAGAGGCATATGCTCTCATGTTGGTGGAGCCTTGCTCACCTGCCTATCTCTGGCGCTCCCCAGTTTTGTCCCCAGATGCAGAGGCATAGATCTGTGCAGTGCTGGGCCTCTGCTTTCTCCCAGTACTGGTAGGGGAGCACCCGTACAGCACTGAGTACATAGGCACTGCTTCCTACGGAGAGCCCGGTGCTAAGGACTCATCCTGCAGACAGAACTGCGGGGAGGAGGCACCTGATGGAACTCTGCTCTTCAAGACTTGGGCTTCAGTCATTCAGAAGCTTGTTCCAGGAGTACTGCTTTGTGTCTCTGGGAAGAAACAGCCCAACTTTCCTGGTCTACCTTATGTCTACTTGAAGCCTGCCCAACAGTGGAGTAGGAGTGAACTCAGAGCCTGTCACATGTGGCTTTCCACCATGTGAAATGGTGCAGTACTAGAAAATTAGTGACCGCCCAAGTCACCTGGCTGGGGAATGGTGCCAACTTCCTGGCTGTGAGCTCAGTCTCCCACACAGGCAGACAGCTTAATGACTGCTTTCCTCGGGACACAAGATAGAAAAGGAGAAAATGCCCAGCTGTCCTCAGTCTGCACATCTGTAGTTGGGAAACCTATGTTCTGACCACCTCACCATAGACAGAGAAACTGAGGTCTAATGACTTCCTCAGCCAGACATGGTGGTACAACTCTGTAATACCAACACTCTAGAGGCTGAGGCAGGAGGCTTGCCACACGTTCAAGGCCAGCCTGGGCTATGTAATGAATCCAAGACCAGCCTAAACTACATAGTGTGTGACTCTGTCTCAAAAAACCAACCAACCGAACAAACAAACCAAAAGGAAAACCAAAACCAATTCTCCCTGCAGAAGATTCCCTCAAAGGGAATCACAAAGTGTAGAAATGAGAAAATGGTGTCTAAATCGTAGTCCCACAGAAACACGCCAGCCACATATACCAGCCAAGTTTGCAGTGCTACATTCTCTGTCAGTTCCATTGCACAAAATAATGTAAGAAATAGACGAAATTAATTTTAATAATTTATGTAACAGAACAATATGTCAAGAATGCTACCATTTCACCTTGCAATTAATGCACCAATGATTAATAGGCATTTTACATTCTTTTTCTCATAGCAAATCTTCGAAATCCTGTTGCTCATATCATCCGGTGTACCTCACTCCTCCCCTCCCCCCATTCCAAGTGCTCTGTGGCCCCGTGTGGCCCTGCTTATTGGATAACGCAGCTCCAGGACACCCCTTAACTGGTGCTCATCCTCCTCCTCCCTGACCTGCTTGCCATTGGAATTTGTGAGACCACAAAGAGGTGATGCTTATTTTGAATTACTGTAGCTAGAGGGAGGCAGGGGTAGCAACCAGCTGCAGAATATATTTTGTTCTTGGATGCGGTTTTTAAAATTATAACTCCTGTCCAAGAAATGCAAATCAGCAGTAAAAGTAGGTTATAAATTTCTCAGTGGAACATAATATTTAAAATATTTGTGTCCTGAAGATAAAAGGTGACTCAGGCACTTTTGATGGAATGCTTCCCGTAGTTCTGAATTTCATCCTCTCAGTTATTTTCCATTATGGTAACATTCCACTAAATTTCCCTCTGTCCCTTACTATGGTAAAGGACAGACAGTGTTGACCAGGAGCTCCAGAGGAATACTAGCTGCTCAATCCAAGAAGCTGGTTGCCTCAGAACAAGGCAGGTCAGGGATGCAGCTCCATGCGATACAGAAGGCCTAATACCTCCCTGACAAATGACTATTGTGAGTGACTCTGAGGAATTTGGAGTCTGAAGTTCACACTGATAGCAGCAGCAAAGGACACACCTGCTCCAGCACAATCGCACTTGCAAGTACAGGCTGACTTCTTCCTTCTCCCCCTTTTGCTTCCATTTGGGCTACAAGCCTATTGGATGGTAGCCACAATTGGAATGGGTCTTCCCCCTCACCTGTATGCCAATCATCTTTGGAAACACTCACACAGACACACCCAGAAATGGGATTCAGGCAAAGCCAGTGCATAGCCTTGCCTAGTGGGAGATAAGCTCTTCTCACACCACCAGTGGCTGGTGCATTGGTCCCATGTTCTCTCCAGTGTTCCAGGCACTGTCTGCTTTCCCTTCCTGGTCCTTAGTCTGTACCTCATGCTTGTGTTGGGTGCTTGGTGCTGGCAAGAGGGCTTCCCCAAAGGTATGTGTTCTGGCTCAAAGAAGGATGGAGGGAGGAAGAGAGGAAGGAAGGCAAGAGAGAATGAAGAAGTCAGTTTTCATTTCTTAGCCATCCACAAGAGTGGATCACTTTTGATCTTTCATAGCTTCATTATATCAAATGCATCATTTCTATGCCTGCTTGCAAAGGATGCTGAACTTGGAATTGGTGTTCTTCCCAGTTCAAGGTCAGTCAGTCTGCAAAACTTCAACTGGGGTTTGAGCCTTCCAGTTTTGACAACTCCCATCATTCCCTGGGAAACTGTTAAGAAGTCACTTTCCAAGATGGTGCTGGGCACTTTCCATTCTGAGCTTCCATCCTTGTGTGGTGTCCTCCCACTCTGGTGAAGCTGACCAGTGGAATATTCTGGACTCTTCTGGAAGGATGGGCGTGGTTTCAGAGGACAGGTCATAAAACAACACCATTTCCTTCTCTCTTGCTCTTTCTTAGGTCCCTTGCTCTTATGAAAGCCAGGGGTTGTAGTGTGAGGACAGTTAAGTGGCCTGATGGAGAGGTCTTTGTGGTAAAGCAACATGCACAGGTGATGTTATAAATTGACGCTTCCACATCTTGATCAAGTATCAGATGACAGCCATGCCAGATGACAGTGGAGCTGCAACCTTAATGGGATTAAAAAAAATACAAGATCACTTAATACTCCCATAGCACTCTTGGTTTCTACCTTGGACTACAAGGTAGAATTACTACAAGGTGTCTTTTCATCACAGTTAATTGATGCTGGCTAAACTATTACAGATTAGGCTGTGTGTGCAGACCAGTGTTGAGTACTTGCCTGGTACACCTGAAGCCCTGGGCTCCAACCCCAGTACCTGGAAACGAAAATTGTGTATTGTTCTTGGGATAGATAGGGTTTATGTGAAATCTGACCTTTCCTGTCATTTCCGAAGTGAAAAAGGATAGAAACAGTGTGTTGCCAAGGGGATTACACACACACACACACACAGAAGTTTGAAAATGCAATACTTTAATATGTTAGCTCTTTTCCTTTCCACGCAGGAGATTCTAAAAATGTAGAAATGTTCACTCCACATGTGTATCTGGAGGGTCCTTCTTACTGGCTTTTAAAGATGTGGAGCAAAAACTGTGCATCAGAATCAACTAGAACCTTCATAGAAAATGAATAAAGTTAGCCATCAGGACTTGATGGATGTAACTTGTTCTATGGCGGATCAGTTGGGTTAAAGTCATGCCAATAAACACCTTTCCATTTTCAACTTTCTTTTTCAATTTTAGTTTTTTTCCTATTTTTTACTTTAAAAATTTTAAATTTTTTTATTTAAAAAAAATGAAAGAAGGGAAACATATTAACAAACAGACATCCACTTACAAAATAGCATAAGAAGAGTACAAACAAAACAGAGTTACAGACAAAGTTGTAGGAAATTAGTAATTGTTGTTGTATTACTTATTGATATCTTCAAAGTGGTTTCTCAGGAAAACAAATAGAGACGTACAAGATTGATCAAACAAGTAATCATTAACTGTTCCTTTTTGTAAAGCAATAGAAGACAGTAGTACAACTATGTTAGCTATCCTGTATATACATATATACATAATTTCTCCTTCTTTCCCTTCTCTTTTCCCACACCCCAGTTGCCCTTTACTTTTGAGCATTTTCCTTTCGTTTCACAATGTCTACCATATCTCCTAGTTTTTATAGGCTCTTTCAGGTCTTACACTGGTGGGACAATATGATGCTTACACATGCAGGTCTGATAAAAATTTTAAAAACCAACAAAACAACAATGAAGACAAAATCAAAACAACACAAAAACAACAAAAACAATACATGACCTCAAAACAAAATGATAGGAGTTAACAATGGTTTCTACATTACACCCTGTTATCTTCAATGAAGTTGCTCAGTCCACCAGACATAAGAATGTAAAATTGATCAAACAGTCAAAGACCATAGCAATAAAAAAAAAAAAAAAAAGACATTGGAAATGATGCAGAGCTTCACCATACAAGGTGGTAGGAGTTCAGCAATGGTTCTTATACTGCGTTTTGTTTTCAGATCAGTCATTCTGATTATCGGATTCAAGTGTGCAAAACTGGTCAAGAAAAAAGAAAATTTTAAGCATTGACTGCTCCTTTCAACAAACCACAGACATCAGCAGCACACCTATTCCAGCTCTCCTTATATATACATATAAATTTCGCTTTTCATTAATTTTTTATAAGTGCATGTTGTCAGCACCTGATGATCACAATCCTCCTGGGAGCTGGTGCATGTATATAGCACACCTCAATTTTTTTCATCCTTTTCTCCACACCTCTCTCCTCCTCCCTCTATCAGTTGGCGTCTTTCTCTTTTGCAAAAAGTCTATCTCCCTTTTTCCTACTATTTGTCTTTTATCTTTCTCTTTATTTATAATTTGGGCTTCTCATGTAAGAGAAACCATGAGATATTTAAGCTTGTGTGTCTGACTTATTTCACTTATCATTATGGTTTCCAGGTGCATCCATTTGCCTACCAATGCCTGAAGCTTATCTTTCTTTATGGCTGAGGGGTACTCCATTGTGTATAAATATCACGTTTTCTCTGTTGTTGGATGAATAGGAGGCTTCCAAGATTTAGCTATTATGAGCTGTGCTGCTATAAACAGGGATGCGTGGATCACCGTGGTATGATGTCTTTAACTCTTTCAGGAAGGTACCTAGCAGAGGAATAGCTGGCAAGGACTTCCTCAACAGAGCCCCAACTGCACAAGAAATGCCATCAAGGATCAACAGATGGGATTACATCAAATTAAGAAGCTTTTGTGCTGGAAAGAAAACAACCAACATAGTGAAAACACCACCTACAGAATGGGGAAACATTTTTGCCAGCTGTTCTTTGGACAGAGGACTAACATAAGAAATACACAACGAACTCAAAACATTAGACTCTCCAAAACAAAAGACCTGATTCAAGGTGGGCAACTGGAAAAATGAGCAGACACTGCTCAGAAGTATAAATGGCCATGTTTCAACTTTCGACACTGTAATTTTGGTGTCAGTGGCGTGCCGGCTGTGATGGTTGATTGAGTCAACTTGAGTAAGAGAAGGTCCACCGAATTGGCTCAGCGTTTCCTTACCTTAGGGTGTGGATGCCCTACCCTTGCGCGGCTTGTTGCCTGGGTGGTATAAAGGAGAAATGAAGAAGGATGGATTGGTATCGGCTTCTGTTTCTTGTTTCTTGGAATTCATGTCCTGGCTTCCGGTGTAGGCTCTGCAGCTTCCGGCATAGATCCTCCAACCTTCTGAATAGACTCTTCAGCCTTTGGACGTGCACTGAACACTGCAGTGAGCACCAGACCTTGGGCTGGTCGGTCTCCAGTACGCAGACGCCCTCTGCACTCCCCCTCATCTGACTTGGTGGGTGGCCAATGTAAGCCCATCTTGTAGATTTTTGTATATTTGCATACCTGGTGTCATATCTGTTTGTCTAGTAAACACTGGCCCATACACTGGCTTTTCCTGGAGAGCAAGAGTTGATTGAACGTGTCTAAGGGGAGACTTTGGAAGCCCCTGCTGGGCTGAGCCCAAGTCCTGCCTGCTGGTTTCCTTGTGCTTGGCTGTAGAAGCAGCTCATCCAGGTTTCTTGCTTTCAACAGAGATGTTGAATGCTTTTGCCAGGCACCTAGACAGCCAGGCCTCTGGCAGTTTCAGGCTGCTCAAAACACAGAGGTCTGGTACTTTTTACATACATTTACATAACAGTAAAGGCTGAAAGAGAAAGGACCAAGGCAGGGGGGAAACTGAGGAGGGTTTTGATCTCACCAGGGCTGTGAAATCCTTTCATGAGTCAGCTCCTTTGCAGCTCCTCAGAGACCACAGCCCCTCTGATCCTTGGTCAGCAGAGAGAGGAACAGCTGCCCACTGTCACCCCAGCTGGGCGCCTACGCACCAGTGCACCTGGACACCCGCACACCTGGGCTCCTGGGTGGGGCTCGGCTTCAGGTATAGACATCAGCCAGGCGACGAAGAGGAGGCGTCCTTGTTCTGCCTGCCTCCTAGATCTCCTGCCTGGGTTCAGGGAGAACAGGGCTGATCCGTTTCACCAAGGTGTAAGCCCAGCATGCATGAGGTTTGCAAAATGTGAGTATTCACTTCTGATCCCGTGTTAGCACAAGCATGGGGGAAATGCAGGGGCCAGAGCCTCCCTGTGACTTGATCTCCATCATGCAAATTTCCTTGTGTATAACAGGAGTTGGAGGTGGCCAGGACGGAGGTGGAAGGAACCAGTCCCTCATCACTGTGATAAGAGAATGTAGCATGGGCCACCTGGGACACAAGGCTGCCCCATCCAGTTCTCTGAGAAGAAAAGGTCCTGCTCAGCATCTCACAGGAGGGAAACTGAGGTACAGAATACTGGAGATCCGAGTTCAAAGTCTTGGTTATGTGTGTATGTATGCACCCAGGGCCTTCACACTGAGCTGCACTCCCAGCTCTTCTTTAAAATAGGATTTTACTAAGTTGCCTGGGCTGAGCTTGAACTCGAGATCCTCCTACCTTAGCCTCTGTTTTAGTCACTTGCTGGTTGCTGGAACAAAACACCTAACACAACTTAAATGGGGAGAGGTTTATTTACATTCCCATTTTCACTCCGTGGTCAGTTGGCTCCAAGGCGGGCAGAGCATGGTGGAAGGATTGGAGGGAAGCTGCTTACATCATGGTGGCCAGGAAGCCGGGTAGACAGGGAAGAGAGTGAGTGTCCCATCTCCTCAACAGCATGTTCAACCACCCTGATCTAATCAGCTCCCCAAAGCCCCCCAACCCCAAGCACAGGCGGCTTTGGGGGAGCATTTTAGAACTACACCACAACAGTGTCCCAGAGTGCTGGGGTCACAGGTGTGTGCTACCAGGCCTGCCTGAAGTCTGGTTTTTAGGATGCTGTCTCCTCAGCCTGCAGTTTTGAGTAATGGTCTTTTCCTTGAGCAAGTCCTAAAAATGTCTCCAGTTTATTCAGTGTCTCCAGTGCTGAAAAGGAGCACTTGCTATATTAATATGTGTGGATGTAGAAGCATGTGCTTGGCTGTGTATGCACGTGTGTGTGTGTCTGCATAGGCGTGTGCATATGTACACAGGCACTGTGTCGAAGAGTATGTGTGTGTGTGCTCCTGTGCACATACGTGTGTGTTTACATGTTTGTAGGCTGGCATGCACGTGTTTATGTGTATGGATATGTGTGTATGTATGTATGTGTGTATACATGCATTTGTATGCATGTGAGCATTTGTACACTCATGCCCATGCACACACATGAATATGTTTGCATGTACATGCATGCACACTTATGCACACCTGTAAGCGTGGGCATCTGCTTGTGTGTTCCTGCTTAAGGTGTGCAACCTGTGGTAACCCCATCTAGACCTGCTGCTTGTTTTGCTACCTTGGCTCATCATGCTAATGTTTGTATGCAATCAGAAATGATTTCGAGGCCCCAAACACTAGACTGAATCCTTACTGAATTAATGGGTCAGGAGGAGCGTCCTGATTACAAAATGCGGAAGTTATTTCAGCAGAACTCCACTGCAATCAGGGGCAGTGGTGGAGCCAGAGAGCTGTGGGCTGGGGCGGGGCCTCCTCGCCCTGCCGGGAGTGGAAGGGCTCGTTGCCGGGAGGAGACAAGTTAACAAAGCAAGTGGCCCAGTCTGTCCTGGCTTTGGGAAGGGCAATTTTGGTGCTGGGGGTTCAGATGACTGTTTAGACTGGAGGAACAGCATCTGGGAGTGCACCTCCAACTTAAATGCCTGCACCTCGAGCCTTTCCGGGCTGTCCACACACAATGAAAGAAAGACCCACCGAGGTGTTCTTTTTCCTTTACTTCCGTTTCCTTCCCCTTCTTTTCGTTTTCTTTTCCTTCCTCGTTCTTTGCTCCCTGTCCTTTCCCCTATTCCTTCCTCCCTTAAGGAAATTCAAAAGTTCAAATGGTTCTCAAATCCCTTTCCTTCTTAGCCACCCTTGTAGTAATCAGATGAAAATTCAGTGCAGCATTCACCTTGCTCTGTGACCAAGTTCTTTGTGTTTTTTTTTTAACACCAGGAATTGAACGCAGGACCTTGCCCTTGCTAGACAGACACTTGTGCCACTCAGCTGTATCCCTGGCCCTTCTGTGACCAAGCTCTTCCTGTAGAAATAACGTTGATTCCCTGAGTGTTTCCGGTGAGGTACATTAACCCCGAGTGCTTTACTGTAAGGGTGCAATGTACTGGCTCCTTGCACAAGGTCCCCTCTGGCCAGGACAGAGACACTGGGACACTCTCAGAGATGGCACCAGATGCCCTAAGGGAGCACTGCCCACTGCCGCCAGAGTGTTAAACTCCGTCTTGTTCTGTGATTGTGTGAAAGTCATTGCGTTTCATGAGTGCCTCCTCTTATGAAGTGTCCTATGTTCAGTCCTGAGCCCCTGGCTTGTCCTCACTGACTCTGTCCCCCACCAAGGCCACCACCCCTTGAAGGGGTCTTCCTCCAGGCTGCACAGTAAGGGGCAGTGTGACAGAGATCAAAGAGAAAATGAGCTTACCTTGCCCGGCAGAGAAGGGTATGCTTGCAATTAGCTTCTCTCATTTTCTTCCTCCCGGCTCATTCAATTACACCCCAGGCCAGAGGTGGTGAGTAGGTGAACCTGAGGTACAAACCTCAGCTGGAGACTTGCTACAAATGCCTGCGCTCGGTCCCCATGGGGACCCACTTAATCGGGAAATCTTGAGCCCTGTATGTTTGTGGGAGTTTTGTTTTTGGTTTTTGGGTTTTGACTTTTT
>NW_004955499.1:7547095-7565680 GCF_000276665.1 Chinchilla lanigera | reverse complement strand
TTTTTTTTTTTTTTTTTTTTTTTTTTTTTTTTTTTTTTTCAGGTACTGGGAATCGAACTGAGGACCTTGTGCTTGCCAGGCAGGCGCTGTGCCGCTGAGCTAAATCCCCAGCCCCAATGTTTTTTGGGTTTTGGGTAAGCATTTTTTGTGGTACTAAAAATTGAACCCAGGATTATTCTACCACTGACCCACAGCTTTAGCCTTTTCTACTTTCCATTTTGAGACTGCCCAAGCTGGCTTTGAACCTGAGATCCTCCTGCCTCAGCCTCCCAAGTCGGTGGGATTATAGGCTGTGCCGCGGTGTCTGGCCCTTTATGTTTTTGGAAGAAACCTTCCAGGGGATGCTGATGTACTTGGTGCTTATGTTTTGAGCCCGTTGCTACAGGGGAAACTGCACTCCTGCAGATTCTGAGGTTTCTTTCTTTCTGCTTGCAGTATGCTCCCAACCCTGAACCGGGGAGTTTGACAATGCAGGGGGAAGAATGCAGGTTACAGGCCCGAGAAATCCTGGGGGTGGGGTACAGGCCAGAGAGACCTGTGCAGTTTGATAATCAGTTCTGCAACTGTCAGCAGGCAAGGAAGAGACTTGCCTCTTATTACTATTCATGATGAGTATCTTCCTTCTGGAAGGGTCAAAACGTGCAAGGTTCTACAGTGAGGATGCTGGCCTTTAAATTTTGCTAAAAACCCCAAGACTTCTTCTTTCTTCTCAGTGGTTTGTTCTCCCCATCTATGCAAACTCCTGGACCCCGCAGGCCGGGATGGTGAGAATGAGCTATTAACATACAGGGCCAGGTGGCAGAGTTCCCTAGGGGCTTCCCTCCCACACCCCAGCCTTAGGACACTGAATCTCCTTCCCTTGGTGGCCTCCAGAACCAGCAGGTGGAGGGTGTGTCCAGATGCCAGCTGCAAAGTGACCCAAGGCAAGGACAGGGCTTCTGGGTTTCTCTGAGTTGCTGGCCCGAGATCTAGTGGCTTGCATTCATAGGAAGCCATTGCATTCTGAAAAGCCCCCTCTGTGCCGATCACAATCAGGACCCTGCTACACGTGAAGAGCATTGTTTCTGAGGCTGCAGTCTCCCAGCTGAGGCCTGAGAAAACAAAAGAAATAGTTTCGTATGATAATATTAGCAAATGCATCCACAGCCCCGTCTTCACGCCTTTGGAATTGCATTATCTCCTCTCTCGAACTGTTGACTTACTTGCAGAGAGAATTGCTGTGTACAAAGCGGGGGAAATTATTTCACACTTGCCCTGATTGGAAGTCTCTGGAGGTGGCTTAACTGTTCTGCAGATTCAAATGTGGGTAGCTTTGCTAAGAGGAGGGAAAGCCTGCAGATTATTAGCTCAAGTCAAAAGCTCTCTGGGCTGTCTTGAATAGTGTCAGATAGCCTTAAATGAGTGGTTTAAATTTAAAGAAGTCAAACGTGTTGCTCAGCAGTTTGGCAGTATTTCGATGTCTTTTCTCCTGTGTTCGGTAGCATTCAATATCTGATGTCTAGATCAGGGCAAGCCAAATCCAAGTCATCCTGACAGTCACCTGCGCCATTAATTTACTATTGTGAGTTAACTTGCATTAGTCTTTTAGTTCAGTTATGACACATTTAGATTTATCTTAGCTGAGGATAATTGGATAGCTTGCATGACCTCCAGTTTTCAGATTTGGATAGCTAATATTGTCCTTTTTCATCTTCGCTCCCAGGAAAAGCGGTTATTTTATAAGGGTGTTTGTAATGTAACTGGAATTTCCTCACATCTTTGCCAGGAATTATCTAACTACTTAATTTAAAACATTTTGTTTTGAAACACCTTGAAGCTTTGAGGATTTTATTTATTATACAGCTACTTGGCCATTAGGGTATGGCATTATGGAAACAAGTAGAGGTGAAAAATTAGTTTTCTGTAGGCCAAATGCAAGTCACGTCTGGAAGAGCGGAAATGACCCCAAGTGCATGGACATATGGCTTTATCCAATAGTAGCCTACGAAGGTGTAGTTAGGTAACTACTGAACTTACTTGTGGGAAGCCAGAAACAAATCCAAGCAATCCAGCTACCCTAGTGGGGCTGCAAAAAGCATGCTTGTCCAGGCAGACTGTGGGTTATTAAACATCGTAGTAAAATATACAGCTGGTGCCTTCATCTGTGGGTTTTGTATTGCCGGATTCAACAACTCACAGATGGAGAATACATGGGGAAAACTTGCATCTGCACCGAATGAGCACCGACTTTCCTTCTTGCCGTTACCTCTAAATAAGACAGCACAATGACTACTTGTGGGGCTGGGGATTTAGCTCAGTGGCAAAAGTGCCTGCCTGGCAAGTGCAAGGTCTTGAGTTCGGTTCCCGGTACCGGAGAAAAACCAAAAAAAAAAAAATAAATAAACAATGACTACTTGTGTAGCATTTAGCTGCGTTAGGCCCTCAGGCATCTGGACAGGATTTAAACTATAAGTGATACTTCTTAGCATGTACGTAGCTCTCACTTTAATTCCCAGTGCCCAAACAAAAAAAATTCTATGAGAATAAAGCACTATATATTTCAAAAATCTACAAGAAAGGAGTTTGGATGTTTTCACCATAAATAAATGACAAATGTTGAGCAGACTGATAAGCATAACCTCACACAATTACGGTGTGTACATGTATTGAATGTCACATGGTGCCCCTAAATATGTGTGATTCTTATGTTTTATTTCATTTATTAAAATTAAAGTTAAAAAGTATAGAAGACTCAGTGCTAGAGCGCTGTGTAGCTAGTATTGCAAGATCTTGGCTTCAAATTCCAGTACTGCTCACACATACACACACACACACACACACACACACACACACAAACTATATGAGGTCATATGCATAGACCCCTCATACCGAAGGCTACACAAATATGATACATTATAAAGCTTTATACAGGTATAAGAAGGTGTTAAAGCTGCATGGTGCTGGCTATCTGTACTTCCAGGTACTAAGGGGGTGAGTGGAAGGATTCCTTGAAACTAGGAGTTTGACACCAGCTTCAGTGACATAGCAAGATCCCATTAAAAAAGAAAGTTATTGATACTTTTATTAGTTGCAGTGTTGATCCCTGAAATTATGTTAAATATGGATAAGAGTAAATGAGTAATCAAGTTAAGTTTAGGAGTTAAAATCTAGGCCACAAAATTAGAAGGGAAAAGAATAGATAGAGTACTATATGCAGAGAGAAGGGAACTACAGATCAGAAAATATAGGCTAGCATATCCATATAGGGATGCATGGCAGACAGTTATGGTGTTTTATCCTGGCCTAGTGAAGAGGCCAGAAAAATGGGCAAATGGGATAGGATGATCTTTGGACTTTGCATTCGAACAGACTTGAGTACATTTTGGCTTTGACTTTATTGTGGGGGCCCCAGGGAGATGGCATGGGGTGGGCATAAACCAGTGAAATGATAAATCACCAGCAAAGGAAGCAGTCTTGAATCTTAGCTGCTAGAGTAGGGGCTAGTGGTGCTTAGAAATAAGGTGAAAGAAATAGGGAGGAAAGTCATGTCAAGAGATGGTAGGAAAACTTCCAGATCCCATGAATGCCTAAAGACTTCCCTTTCTGCTTACAACCTCTGAGGCGCTTAGCAACATCTTTCCCTTTCTGCCGAAGGACTCTGATTAGTGCTTGCAAGCAGGTTGTTACAAAAGAGGCAACCTGGCGCCTCCTTGGTCTCTGGCTTCCCGTCTTAACATGTGATCCCTGTCTCATGTGCTCCCGCTATGATGATGCTCCGCCACCATTATGAGGTTCACCCAGAGCCAAGCCCAAGCTGATGCCATATCCTTGAACTTCCAGAACTATGAGCTCCATGAACCTTTTTTGTTGTAAAGCTGCCAGCCTCAGGTAATTTGTTATGGCAGCAGAAAACAGACTAACACATTTTCATATCTTCCTTATCAGTGAGGTGAGTGTTAGACATCCTTGCCATAAAATAGAACTTTCTAATTAACCACATGTCATAGTTACTGTTTTGTTGTTGAGACGCAGTACGCAATACCCACAACTCCAAGGAGGAAAGGCTTATTTTGGCTCACAGTTTGTAGAAGTTTTAGTCCAAAGTCTCAGCTAGTTCCAAGGCAGGGAAGCAAGGCAAAGGGACATGGCAGTGGAGAAACAGCTCATGGCATGGCAGGCAGGAAGTGGAGAGAGATCAAGGGAGGAGGAGGGAGATAGACTCTTCTCAGCCACACCCCCAGTGACCCACTTCCTCCTGCCAGGTTTCACCTTCCAACATCACATTTAGCTATGAACTTATCAGTGGACCAATCCACTGCTGCGTACCATGCCCTCGTTATCCAACCACCTCTCCAAAGCCCACCTATGAGTGCATGAGGCATTGGGGGGACATCTAGATACAAACCATGACGCCATGTATCTTTTACTGTGGATTTAGCTGTTTTTATTTATTGCATAACCTTGCTGTTATTATTGTGATGTTATTCTTCATAATTTCAGTCTAGGGCTCAGAGCATGGTGGTAGATCTAAGGACTTTTTTTTGGAATCAGATACAACCTTTTCTGAAAAGCACCCCCATGCTTATTTTTGGCCCAGTTTCCCTGTCTTCATGGTGCTTGGCAGATACCCTGTCCGTTAGCCTGTTTGGTTACTCTCCATATGCGTTGTGTTTTCCCCTTAGCCACACAGCTGGACCAGCTTTCCCAGTATACCTGGCACTTCTGCGCAGCACTGTGCCAGGATTCTGTCCAGTACAGTGTGGCTGAGATGATATGTGGACCCTCCAGGATGAGTCCTAAGCAGCTTGTAGTGCCACGTGCATGATCCCTGCCCTACATTCCCTACTGCATACCTGCAAGGTAAGTCTTTTATAGCCCTACACATGACGGTGGACAAATTGGAGGGGGAGAGGTGTCTAGGAGCCCTATCTGAGCAATAACTTGCCCATCAGCATATTGTTTGAACAATACAAGTGTTTATTGTGTTAAACTTTGGAAGCTACTTGTTACAGCTGTTATCCTACCCTGACTGATATATGTCTGTCTTGTGGAGAAAGGATACACTTCACAACACGGAGCGAGGGGATTTGTGTCACCCCTCACTTGGCCCTGTGTGTGTCTTGGCCTCCCAGACCACTCCCCTCATTCTGGACCTTTGTTTTGTCCTGCTGGTCATCTTCTAGGGTTTCACCAACTGACGCACCTCACAACCTGTCCTTGCCCTCACTTACTGATAATCCCCTTTCTCCTGCTCTGAGCTCTGCCTGAAAGAGTCACTCATGGAGCTCAGATGGACTCCTTGTCCAGTTTTCCTGGCGTGCTTTGAACTTGCAGGTGAGCTGTAACTGCACAGAGGGTGCACGTAAGAGTCACAGGAGTGGGTCGTGAGAGCTTGTTTCTGTGAACAGAATGGGAACTAAGCCAGTTCAAAGACTAGGGATGACTGGTGGCCCTTGGGGACATTATGCTGGCCTGTGGCCCGTGGGGGCAGGCAGCTGGTGTGGACTGAAGGAGTTGAGGATTCAGATGCATTGTATGCTTTGATAACTTTTAAAGGCCATTGGCTGGGTGTGGTGGCACATGCCCATAAATCCTAGCATTCAGGGAAGGATACACGAATATGATACATTAAACAACTTTCACAGGTATAAAAATGTATTGCAGGAGGATTGTTGCAAGTTGGAGGCCAGCCTGGGCTACCAAGTGAGTTCAAGACCAGCCTGAACTGCATAGCGAAACCCTGCCTCAAAAAGACAAAAAAATAAAAAAGTCCATTGTATATACTAGTGATATGTATCACTGGCTGCATGTGTTAATATATGTGTCCTGTAATACATATTGTACAGTTAGAGATTTCATTGCATATTATGTGACACGTAAAGTATCTACTACATAAAATACGTGAAGTCATTCGGCCCTGAGTGACTGGGTACATTCTGAGAAGCACGTCATTGAGTAATTTTGTCATCATGCAGTCATCACAGAGTAGGTGGTGATGCAGACACCTAAATGACATGTGTCAATCACTCTGCATGGGCTCTCGATGCAGTGAAGACACATATGAAGACAAGATGCAGGATGCTTGGGGCTGCTGCCAGCATAACGTGCGTGCTGTTTTACAGTAAATTCTTTTTTGTTGGTAGAGGATGCTCTAAAATAATGATCCAGTAATACATAAACCAGCAACATAGCTGTTCATTGCCATGATCAAGTATTATGTTCTATACATACATAACTGTAGGTGCTACCTGTTTATACCCTGGTGGTGCAGTGGCGTGTTTATAGCAGCATAACTCCAGTGAAATGATGGTGACCGTTTCGTCAAGGAATTTTTAGCTCCATTACGATTTTATGAGACCCCTGTTTTATATGCAGTCCAGCCTTGGCTGTAAGGAAGCACCATTACATGGTGCATGACTGTAATTATATATTAATATGCATCATGAATATTATGAATACACATTAATATGAATAATGAATATGCATTATGACTGCAGTTGTGTACTATATAACTTGATTATTCAATACATATTCCTGTATAAACACATGAATGCATTATGTAACTTCATGATCTATAAAGACATAGACTCATGCATGGGGTGATTAGATGAGATTAAGGTTATTTCTTCTCCCTCTGTTTTTCTGGATGCCCAGTGATTCCCTTCCTGAAACAAGCACAAGATTATGGGGAATCTTCCCAAGGGCCAAAAGTGGATGACCAACTGTGGAAAGCTTTAGCATTTAGCCTCCCCACCACTCCTGATGTCCAGTGTCAAGCCCTCTGAAATCTGAGTCCGCGTCACCACAAGCAGCCCCAAAGGTCTGTTTTCATGCAACGGTCAGCTTGCACCCTTGCACATTTGGAGGCACACATTTGTGCATCTCAGGGGCTGCGATTCCTGTGGTGGGTAAGTACAGGGCCTGCTGGTGCCATGTCACAGCTTGTCCTAGCATACAGACTCTTTGCTCTGTGATACACACACACTTCCAGCCTTCACAGTGCACTGCATGTTCCCTGTGGAACTTGCGTCTACCATCTCAGTGAGACCTTCACCTTTCACCATTCTGGAGGCACAGACCACAAGTTCCAGAGTCTTTCTGGAGTCTCTTTCTGTCCAGTCCACTCTAATCTACTGAGCTCTACCTTCAAGAGACAGGCCCTTTCAGTCTGCACTGCACGGCTGAGTTGTCTTTCCTCTGCGCTTGCTCTCCACTAGAGTCATATTTTGGTGGATGGTCACAGTTGAAAAAAAGAGATAAAGGATGGGTGTATGCATGAGCATAGTAGGAAACAGAGGGCCTAAGCAGAACCAGCCGGGCCATTTGCCAGGGAGTGGAAGAGGAAGCAAGAGGAAAGATGGGCGTGTGTAGGAGCAGACAGTGTCTTGCTCTTTGGTAAAAACTGGGTTAGAAAACTCTGCAGGGCTGCAGGGAGAGGAACCAGCCCACTGCTGCTCCACCTGCAATGATAGTGTTTGGGGATCAGGTAAAATGGACATTCTGATGGGAGAATTCTGAGTGGGGTAAGACCCTATGATGACAATGCTGAGGGCCCAAGGGCTGTGCTATAAGGGCCCCTCAGTATCTGCCTCTGTTCCTTACCCGCAGCTACTTCCAAGATCTTTGCAAGAACCCACCTGTGATGGGCCAGCTGTGCATCTTTGCCCCTCTTCCATTTATGCAATTTTGGGTAGAGACACAGCAGCTCTACCTGTCACATCAGGTACATGGAGTAGGGATAGTCTCCAGAAAAAAAACTGGGTTTTTCTCTGGGGTGACAGGTCCTGAGAAATTGGTGCTGCAGATGAAAAGAAGAACAACAGAGAGACAGGTATGGGAACTGGGGCTTGCAGCCTCTTGGACTGAAGCCTCAATTACCAACCTCTTTAGCCTTTTATTGGGATACAAACAAAAAGCAGCAACAGGGCAAATGGGAGGAATAATTAACAGGACTGGCGAGGATAATACAACTCAGTTATCACAGGAGTGAGACTTGACTTAGTTAGCCATCATGTTATCATTCCTTCGGGCATATCTCAGCAAAGCGGCTAAGAGTTTCTTTAACTCTTAGCTGTCCCAGCGGCTTTCCACAGGGACTAAGGTCCTGCTATCATTTCCTTCTACACCAATGCTTTTGCTAGACTTCCTCCAGAATCAAACAGTCATATGGCTTGGTCAGGCCGGAAGTCCCACGTAGGTAATACATTGAAAGGTAAACTAAGGAATGTCCTTCTCTACACCAAACCCTCTTGGAATAGGGTGCTTTCAGTTTACTTAGCGAAATGTATTTCATATGTTTTAAATTGTGCACCTAGAAAACCCGAGGTACAACTCACATAAAACAAAACAAATCATTTTAATGGCATTTTGTATGTTTGTGTTGTTGGGCAACCATAGTCTCTCTAGTTCCTAAACATTTGCATCACCTGAGCGTAAGGCCCTCATGCACTCAGCACTACCTCTCAGCCTGCCCTACCCTGGGCCCATGACCTCCAGTCTGCATTCTGTCTCTCTGGATTTACCACTTCTGAATATTTCATATAAATGGAATCACATAACATTCATCCTTTGGGGTCGGGCTTCTTTCCCTGAGCATATTTTTGGAGCTCATTTGCACTGTAGCATGAATCAGCGCTTCACTCATTTCTATGGCCGAATAATGGTCCACTAGATGTAGAAACAGTGATTTGTCCACCCATTCATCTTTGATGTACGCATGAACCTTTTCTACCTTTTGCCTATTACGCATAGTGCTTCTGGGACTCTCATGGAAATCATGCATTTTTATTTGTTGAGGGATCGACCCTCTCTGAAAAAAGTACAGGTTGATGTTGGAGTTAGGGATTGGAGGAAACACATCAGTGCTCTGGTGCATGAATATTCAGATTCAAGAATGGCGGGAATTATTTTCCAAAGCAGATGCTAAGATACTCTAAATTGTTGCCAGTAGCCAAGGGTGCCTTGTTAAAGAAACTCTTAGCTGTTGATTTGGGAACCGGGGTTTCCTGGCACAGAAAAGACTGTGAATACAGCATGGGTAGCCTTACGAGAACTCAGTCACCATTGCTTCGTGGAAATCTTTGGAAGAGTGGAGGGACTTCAGAATCGTTGACCTGCCTTCTGAAGTACAGTCTGTCAACCGGAAGCTGTCAGAACTCAGAATCACACAAAAGGCCGGCCACACTGACAAGGGAGAGAAATATCCATCCGTCCTTTTTGTGGGCATCCCCTCCTTCCTGGGAGCTAGGTGGGAAAAGAAATTGTGTGTGTGTGTGTGTGTGTGTGTGTGTGTGTGTGTACGTGTGTGTCCACCTTGCTCTTTCCAAATGGCAGGGCTTCTCTGCTGTAGGCTTTTATTAGAGCCCACGTAAGCACAAGTCTGAAGAGACGGCTCACAACTGTGATTAAGATTCATCGTCAGGCAGCGGCATGGTGTTCGTCTCTACCTGGCCTAAATGTGGCCCAGGTGGCGGAGTGGATGGGGACGTCAGCAAGGTGCTTGTGATGGGCCATGCGGGGGACACAGAATGCAGAATGGGAGTACAGTGGCGTCTCGGTGCAGAGGAGCTCAGACTGCCTTGGGAGATGTGATGGACAGCCCAACGGCCTCAGAGAACCAGGGCCCTGGAGACTGAGAAGAAATGGGCTGAGTTAGAACCCAGGGTCCTGTACCGGAAGTTGGCAGCCATGCATTGGCACACTTTCCCTAGGCCCATGGAAAGGAGTCCGACTGGAGTTCTGGATTGGTCCCCCGAGGTCCACGTGCCGGAAACTTGGTCCTCTGGTCACCATAATCCTGGGCGGAATAACCTCTTTACTTTATAAAGCAGGCAGCCTTGGGTATTTTGATGTCTTTGTTTGTTTGTTTTTCTTCCAGTACCAGGAATCGAACTCATGACCTTGTGCTTGCCTGGCAGGCGCTGTGCTGTTGAGCTAAATCCCCAGCCCCCAGCCTTGGGTATTTTGATATAGCAACAGAAAATGGACAAAGACAGATGGAGGAGCATCTCCAGACAGGAAATTGCCTTTCAAGGGTTGCAGTTGGACACTAGTGTACCACCTGTAGTGCTCGACGGGGGACAGCAGAGTTGCTGCTCGAGAGTGGCTTGGGAGGCCAAATGCATCTGGGGGAAGCGTTCTTCATTTTACAATTAGGGTTCTTCACGTTTCTCCACTAGGAAGCATTCAAGACAAGAATAAGATGTGCAGTAGGAAGCGCAGCTGGCTGGAGTTCTTGTGGACTCTACCTAGACCTCCCTCTGTGCGAAAGAAAGTGCTTTGATGAGACAGGATCTCACTATGTAGCCCAGGCTGGCTTCAAACTCATGGCGATCCTCCTGCCTCAGCCTCCCAAGGGCTGGGATGACAGATGTGCACCACCACACCCAGTCTAGAGTGTTTTCATTTTTCTGAGGGTCCCTGCACCGTTGCTACTTCATGTTTCCTGAGTGAGTGCATCTGCACTGAGACCTAGAGGAGAAGAGACTTCCAACGCCCGGGAGGGGAAGCCACAGGGGAGCTTCAGGGGCTGTGTCCCTCAGGCATTCCTTGGAGAGGTGTAGGGTGAGGCCCCAGGGAGAGGGAGACACAGGCTCCATAAGCCAGCGACTCTCTGCCTTGCTGCGATCTCTGAGGAGCTTATGATCAAGTACGACCATCACAGACAGAAACAGAAGGATAAGGGAACTAGGAATTGCAGACCTTGCTGCAATCTGGTGGTGCTGCAATCTGGTGGTGACTGTGAGATGCCACAAGGGTGGCTCGGCATGGCTGGGCACGGGCTGGCCTCCTTGCAGTCAGTAAAGAAAGGACTAGGGCCTAATGGCATATGAGGACAGAGACATCTCCAAATATTAAAACAAAAGAAAAGAAAAGAAAAGAAAAGAAAAAAACCAAAAAGTCCCCTGCACTATGGCAGGCTGAGGCAGGAGGGTCACAAGTTTGAGCCCAGCCTGGCAATTTTGCAAACTCAGTGAGACCCTGTTTCAAAATCAAAAAAAGGCTAGAGAGGTAACTCAGTGCAAAGACCCTGCATTCAGGCCCTACTACTGCAAAAACAAAACACAAGAACCTAAAATTCAGCACTTTGGGGTGAGAGGTTCAATCAAACAAAGTAATTTTTCACCTGAGTTTTTCAAGTTCAGAATTTAAAGGCCAAGGAGGGGGCCGGGAATATAGCTCAGCAGCACAAGTGCCTGCCTGGCAAGTGCAAGGTCCTGAGTTCGATTCCCGGTACCCCACAAAAAATAAATAAATAAAATAAAGGCCAAGGAGGGAGCGGAGGCCTCTGTCCCAAGAATAAAATTGATCCGAGGCTGGGTGTGTGGTGCTTGCCCATAGTCCCAGCTTCTCGGGAGGAGGATGAGGCAGGAGGATTGCAAGTTTGATCCCAGCCTGGGCAATTTATTGACACTGTCTCAAAATAAATTAAAAAGGGTTGGGAATGTAGTTCAGTGATAGAGTATATCCCTGGGCTCAATCCCTATTATTGAAAAAAAGGTGATCCAGAATAAATAAGTACATTAGTTATTTATCTGAAATAAATAAGTGCAAATAAGTGTATATACGTACCTATATATGAGCATGTGTACACATGCATATACATACACATACATATAAGTTTGATATATATTTATAAGTACCTATATAATCTTTTAGATACTGTAACCCCAATTTTCCACTACACGACAACCCAGCAGAATGTTACAATTTTTCTTGACTACATTTCCACAGAGTATAAATTCACTCAGCACAGCTCACATAGTCGTAACTCTGTGTCAGAAAAAAAAATGGGGTCTTAGAGGAACTTTGCTGTCGGAGAGCTTTTGGCTTTAGTGGCAAATTTCCGCTTGGTACATAATGGTGTTTATCATGATTTTTTTTCTTCTGTGCTCTTAACCTTGACTCCCTGGCTCTGAGGCAGGCAGAAGTGGCTCTGCTTTCTGCTGTTTACAGTGTAATTCACTGAGAGGCTCTCCTTTCTCCTCCTCCTCGGCCCCTCCTCCTCTCCTGCTCTTTTTTCTGTCCTGTCCTCTTTTTTCTTTTGCACTACAGGACTTAAGCTCATGGACTTCACAATGAGCTCCATTCCCAGCGCTTTAAATTTTGTTTTGTTTTGTTTTGAGACAGGGTCTCAGTAAGTTACCACGTTGCCCACGCTAGGCTCAAACCTGAGATCCTCTTGCCTCAGCCTTTCAGAGGGGGCAGGTTGACTTTGTGTTAATGTTTCACTGTGTTGCAGTCTCTGGGGTCCCTCTTTTCACTCTCAGCTGAAGTTGGAAACATTTCAGAGAAATAAAAGATGCCGAGATACGTGGTAACCACACACACACACACACACACACACACACACACACACACACACACACATCCTTGTCTCTGAGGAGCTTATGATCAAGTAGGACCATCACAGACAGAAACAGATGGATAAGGGAACTAGGAATTGCAGACCTCGCATCCGGGGCCGGGAAGCTGGGCAGTGTCCGTAGGTACCCTGGGCAGGGGCTCAGAGCCTCAGGGCAAGAGCTGCAATTTAAAACATCCAGATTTTGCAAGATGGGAAGAGCATTTTGCAAGGTGCAAACAGCACGCAAGGTCATGAAAGAAACATGAGACCTTTGCTTTCCCCATCTAGCATTCAAAGGTTGGTGCTATTTACAAGTGCTGAGAATTTGCTAAAACCTCTAGCATCAGAAAAATTTTTAATGGATCCTGCCATCTTTTTTTTTTTCTTTCTTTCTTAGACTGAACCCAGGGTCTTCAAACGTGTTCCATTCCTCAGCCTTTTTTTTTTTTTAAATTTTTAAGATGGTCTCTCTAAATTGCTAAGTTGCCCAGGCAAGTTTGAACTAGTAATTCTCCAGCTTCAGCCTCCCAGACTGCTGGAATTACAGCCTTGGGCCACCACGCCTGGCCAGATCTTGCCATCATTGGATATTGTTCTCCCTCCTACCCTCTGGCTGTGGTCCAGAGGGCTGGTATATTCCTGGGAAGATGCATTCCAGGATTCAGTGCTGTGGGAAACACTCCCCTTCAAATCCTCAGGCACTGTGAGTGGTGTGTTCTTCTCCCATCAGGTCACCACTTTTACCAGCCTGCTGATTTGTCTTGCTGTGTTCTCAATGCACAGCCAAGAGCTAAGCAAGAACCAAGCTAAAACAGGTCACTAGCTGTTCCTTGGCTAGGCTGGCACCACTTCCAGTGAGCTTGAAACCATGCTGAACTCAGCAGAAGAACTTCCATCTACTGATGGGTCCCTTGGCTGGTAGATGTTTTCATGAGGCCTTGCCCTGTGGTCTGTTGTGTATGGGGGTTGTGGAGAGGTGGCCTGAAGGAACACACATTGGGTGTCAAGAAGCAAAACGGTGCGATGAACACGCACACAGCTAGCTACGCGGGTGAGGCCAGTGTAGAGGAGGCGAGGAGGGGAGAGTTCCACAGTGCATGTGGCAGCTCTCCTCAGACGGTCTTTGAAGTTACGGTGCAGGATTTGAGTAGGAGAAGAAAAGGTCCAGGAGTAGCCTGAGCAAAGGCTCATGGAGAACTGCGCACAGCGGGGAGGGGCTCAGAGTTTATGGAACCAGGGTTCTTTTGGAGCCGTCTTTAAGCACAACTCAATCCCTAATCATTTCTTTGCAAAAAAAACCCCAGCACCATTAACTGGGAAGCAGAAGACAAGGAATAAAGCGTGATGAAAATGCTGTAAAGATCTTGTTATTAGGGGCTGGGGATTTAGCTCAGTGGCACAGCATCTGCCTGGCAAGCCCGAGGTTGTGAGTTTGATTCCCGGTACCAGAAAAAAAAACAAACAAAAAAGATCTTATTATTGTTATTTTGTTGTTGTTGTTTGCTTGTTCTGTTTATTTTTATTGGTTCATTGGGTTTGTTTTGGCCTGCTTGGAATGGCAGGTAGTGTACATGAAAAGTGGGGACCTATTTTGATTTGCTGCAGTGCATGATGTGCCCCTCCGATGCTCCCCAGCAGCTGCTCCAAGCTGCCATCTGCAGAGGATGGAGCGCCTCACGCGCCTTGTACTGCGGCCCCTTCGTGCTGGGTGGTCCTGGCTTGTGCGGGGGAGCAGGCGCTCTATTTTCTCTTCCCGCGGCTGCCAGGCTGAGCTTTCTGTGCCCACCCGGCATGCACACAAGCAGGGATATATCTCTGCCTCGTTTTCCCGGTTACAGGTAATTAGCTCTATGCTTTTGGATGCGGGTGCTTGAAATTGCATCGTGTGCCTCTGCTTTATTACAATGCAGCTCCGCTGCCTCCAGACAAAACATCATCTAAATGAGATTTGCTCTGAAAAATCTGGTGTGGAGGCAGCAAATGAAACAGTAGAGGTTTCAGATCCATCATGGAAAAATATACGGCGCTGCTGAATAATGGTATCCAGCCAACCCAGGCATTAAGCACATCTTGTTATAATAACCAGTGTTAAGGAGTCAGCCTTTCTATTTTGAACTCTTGTTCCAGAGGTGGAGTGAGCCATATAAATTTTCATAGCAGTGATTTGTTTATTTTGTGATTTCCCTTCCTGACCCTTTTCTCTCTCTAGCTCTCCAAAAGATAGGCAATTTGGTTTATTACTGGCTTATTTGAACTTGTGCAATTCAAAGATGATTTAAAAGAAAGCTTCAATCTGTCGTGTATCTGGAGCCCCATTTGGCAAGAGCCCTTGGTATATACAATCGTACTAAGATTCCAAATGCTGAGGTCTAACAAGGAGTGTGTGTGTCTACAGGCTGTAAAGATTTTATCTTCTATCATTCCAAATTCTAAGTTCAGCTTTCTAGGAAGTTGATTAGTATGGATTTGGCACGGGTCTCTAGTGGAGGTTTTTCTCTAGGTTCCGTCTTTCTTCTTTACAATCTGTTCACCCTCCGAAACTCTGTGAATGTGTCCATTAGTTTATTGTTTCCTGTCATTAGGGTACTGTTACCAGGACCTTCGTGTAAAAAATTTGCCCTTGTAATGCAAACAGAAATGATAGAGCTGATGCCATGTTAAGTTAGGGTCCCCAGAATACCTGGTTTCACCAACTATGCTAAACACATCTGCTCTGCCCATAAATTTCACAAGAACACATACTATGTTGCTTTGGCAACAGTATCCATAGGGCAAAACAGTGCCACACACCACGATGATCAACTTGAACAAGGTCTACAGAGTTACCTAGTGATTATCGATTCCTATGTGGGCCAATCAGCTATCTTTTCAGTGCATTCAAAAGGCTATCTCCTTGTTACTGGCTTTTGGGATCCCGCAGAGATTCTTCCCAGGCCTTTGGTGTCCTGAACAAAGAATTGGGCAAGATGCAAAAAACAAAAGAAAACAAAACAAAAACAAAAGACTCTAGTGAGATTTTCCATTTATTGAAGATTGGAAAAGAGGTATGCTCTCTAGTGTGACAGCAGGTCACTAGAGAAACCAACAATGGCCACAAAGTTCATGGTGGGGATATTTTGTATTTCACATTCTTCAGCCTGACAGCAGATCTAGGCATCCTTTTGAAACCTGCTTGATTTTGTGCCAGGAGAATTGAAGATAGCACTTTTCGCTGGATCCCACTTGCAGGGCTTGGATATTGTGTTCTACACATACCATCTGTGTCTACATGATTGACAGGTCATGCCCATTTGTCCAGCCAGTTTTCCCTGACCTAGTCTCCTACCTTATCATCATGATACTTTTTTTGCTGTGGTTTTAGCAGGTATAAGGATTGAATTGCCTCCTCCCCACAAGTAGAATAAAGGTTTGGATCAGGGGTCAGTAAATATCTGCTATAAAAAAACAGCTAGTACTTATTTTTCCCTTGTGGGCTACTTTTATTTTGCTGCAGCTTCTTGACTCTGCTATTGTAGCTAGAGTGAGCAGAGATAAATTAATGGCCTTGGTTGTGTTTCAGTAAAATTTTATTTATGAAAACATACGGTGGCTATATTTGTCCTATAGTGTCTGAGTTTGCTGCAGCCTGGCTTAATAAGTTGTACAAGTCACCAGGAACTTGTTTAAATGAAGTGTGTGATTCAGTAGGTTATGGGTTATAGGGTACGGATTTTGTATTTTGGGTGACAGCCCCAGAAGATGTCAATGATTCTGGTTCTTAGGCTATACGTTGGGTAATGAGTGCTTAGATATTATCTGCTTTCTGTGATTAGATTTGGCAATTAGAGTGAACAAGTGGAGACTGGTTGGTGATCCCCCAAAGCTACGAGGTTTTATCAAATTTCAGAAAGACCCCCAAAAGGCTTATCTAAACTCAAAAGGCCTTTGAATAATGTTCTGTTTCGAACTGTCCTATTGCCAGGAAACTTGGACATTTTCCTAGTGGCTTCTTTCTCTCTCCTGGAACCCATTTACTTTTTGAGATCATCCAAGAAGAATCACAGAAATGAAAAAGCAGAGTTTGGTTTTCAGTATGACCTTGAATGTGTTGCCCAACCTTCTAACCCCTTGAGGCAATACAATTGAGTGTTGAATGGTGCCAAAGCAGGGTCTTCCTGGAAAACAGATGTGACCTCAGCCTTTCCCCCATGTGCGGGAGAGCTGAATTTCCACAGGTAGCTTCAAGTCTACCTTTTAATAATGCCAATGTTTTCCGAATAGAAATATACTTACACCTGGTAAAAGACCATACAGAAAGGTATCATAATGATAGTAAGGGCTTGAATATAAAGGACTAATTACTCTCAGATTTGGAAAAGTGTACCCACCTCAAAACCTCACATATGGAATGAGAGAGTCAGAACAACCACAACAGCTCTAATGAATGTGTTAAACTATCTTTAAAAAAGAGAAAAAGAGTCAGCAAGCTTTCCACAGAGCCTTCCATTTCCTGTGAAATTCTGTGAAGACGTTGGACATCTTTGATAGTACAACATGCCTCAGTTCCTTCAACTCATTGTCATGCCTTCCTCCTCCCTTTGCCTCCCAGCTCTGCCTGGTCCCGCTAATTCTTTCCATATGGAAATGAGAAGTTGCCAAATCTGAGCAACCCCCTTCTCTGGCAGATGGCTGGAATCGACTCCATGTGTCTCACGGATCTGGCAGATTGCTCAACATGTGGTCGCGGGGTCTGGAATTATTTTAAGTTTCAGGTTTTAAAAATAACAGGCAATTTTGACCCTGTTGGAGGATTTGCTACTATAGGTCGCTCTCCTGGGACTATCAGGTAGGGATCAGGTTTCCTGCCTGTCATTTCGAAGTACCCTCCCCAGGAAAAAGACTTTATGTCGGCCACTGTTTGCATAGCACATTTGTTTTGGTTGAAATTCATTCTCCGCTGTGTTAATGGTGTGTGATGAAACGGGCCTCTCTGTAAGGAGCCACATGGTTAAGAGCATTCTAGCCCTGGTGACTTGTAAAATGTCAGTCCCCTGGGAGGAGTTGTGGCCCCAGGGTTCCACCCAGAAGAGCTCTTACCATATAGACTTACCATCTCCTCTGTTTCTGATCTCTTTGCCCAACATGTAGCTATTTTTGCGTTTTGTCAAACATATGTAAAACGTTTCATTTTACAAGCGTATGTTGGAGATAAAGGCATGGTTATTTATTGCAATAGGAAAACAGCAGAGGGGCCTGGCTTTGGGACACTCCCTGGAAACTGACAGAGATCCTTGGCGGAAATAAAACGTGGGAATCCTACCACCTCCCTTGAGATCTGACTTGGTAATTTTCCCCTGGTCATCTGTTGTCAAGTTACACTGATGGAAGATCAAGATATTATCTTGATCTCTTTAGCAGCCCCCCTGATTTCCTTTTTACAATCTTTGCTGTCAAAATCCTCCATGGGTGTTCAGACCTATTCTGATTATGAGCAGTATATTCCTCTAAAATGTGTAGCCTAACAATGGAAATTCTCAATATAACCGAATACATTGATTGAACACATGTTTATGGAGGATCTATTGCCAGGAATTCTCAGGCACTATTTGAAGCTTTGGGATGGATTTATCAGGGAATAAAACACACAGAATCCCCCAGGCTCTGCATGCTAGGAGAGAATAGTACATGATAGTAGCAAATAGGTGAATCATACCATCTGTTGGAAGGCTGTAAGTGCTATAAGGCAAAGCTCTTGAAAATGTACTGATGTTTTCTCGGGCTTGGGGAGAGCTCTGATCCTCGCTGAATTTAGGCATATGTTTCTGTAGCTGGGGCTACTTATACCACAGAGGGAATGGCCTTAATGAGATAGGAGACTGAGTTGTGAAGCTTGCTGCAAAGACAAAGGGGTCAAGTGAAGGAAGAACCAGAGAGCTGGGGAGTCAGTCTGCCTAGTGCTAGGGGCAGACGGTGCTGTGACAGCAGACCATTATGTCTTCTCTTCTGATCCCAGCATAATGTGTGCTGAACTTTTGGGGGTGATAGGGTGTGGGGAGGAAGAAATAAAAATTTCCACCCTAAATGCTGGCTGTGATGGAAGTCTGATTGCTATAGCTTCTGGCTCAGATCAATATTATTTATAAGTGAGCAGGAGAACTGAAAGGCCTTTCATATAGCCAAAGCATAAATTGATCTTTTTGCTTGGTCTTGTATTAAATTTCACCTTAAAAAGATGTTTCCTTTCTCTTTTTTTTTTTTTTTTTTTTTTTTTTTTTTTTTTT
>NW_004955499.1:7529701-7546995 GCF_000276665.1 Chinchilla lanigera | reverse complement strand
ACTTGTTACACTTGGATCTTTTGAAACTTTATTGTTCAGAATATTATATTGTCTTTTCTTTCTCTGTAATAAAACATGATACCTGGCTGTTCTTTTTAGAACTAAAGTTCCTCTGTCCCTTTGGTTTTGCAATTGATTTTTGAATATTATTGGAGAGAGAGAGAGACAGACAGACAGACACACACACACACACACACACACACACACACAGAGAGAGAGAGAGAGAGAGAGAGAGAGAGAGAGAGAGATTGAGATTCTTTATTGGACAAAGAACACATTATTATGGTTTGGGTTGATCTCTTCCTGTAATCCCCACACCAAAACATTAATTTGTAGAATATAATTTGAATGATACAGTTCATTTGATACATAAAACACATTAACAGTTTTTGTTTTCACAAGTGAATGCCACAAATCATCAGACACTTCTTGGTTTCAGAGTTTGAGTTACAACTCTCTTTCCTCCCAGAGATAATCACTTCATCAGGATGAAGATTTTCTGCATATTACAGGTATCTTTGCTCCTTTCCTGAGTTTGAGTGGTGGGTAATGGGGCATTTAGTTAATTAGCTGGAGCTGATAGGATATGCACTAGAAAAGTTGGATGAAAATCTCCTTCTCTCATTTTATCATGTGCACTTAACTGGAAAGATATTTTAGGTCCATGTTAATCACTCGAGTCTATCAAGAGAAACAATTCAATCATATCAGTTTCACAGCACTTAGTCTAGAAGATATAAAATAGAATTTTCTGAGGAGAGAAGAGCATGCATGCTCAAAGTCTTTAGTCCTCTCCACTATAATTTTTTTTTCTCTTCCTGCCTTTTGTGTATTGTCATCTTTAGGTCTTACCTAGCTTCTCTTGAGTGTCCCTGAATTAGTCAGATTTCCTGTGATCTGCAACATAAAGGAAGACGGGTTTAATTTAGCTCAGAGTTTTGCGCGGTTCAGTCCACTGTTGGCTGGTTTCAAGACAAGTGGCATGGTAGAGGCGCACTGCAGAGGAAAGTTGCTCATCTATGGAAGCTACAATGCAGAAAGAAAAGGGAAGAACTGGGGACAAGAATATACCCTTCCAGTTCATGCTTCCTGTGACTGGCCCTTTCCAACCAAGCTCCACATTGTGAACTCAGTTCTTTTTCTGTTTGTTTGTTTGGTACCGGGAATTGAACTCAGGACCTTGTACTTGCCAGGCAGGCACTATACCACTGAGCTATATCCCCAGCCCTGGGCCCCACATTCTAACAGCATATTTACCTACTAAACTCATCAGTGGATAAATCCACCAAGTATACTATCCACGTGATCCAATGTGCTTTTAAGCACATAATACTTTAGGGTTTTTTTTCTAGGGGCCCCCCAAAAGAATCATGTTTGTCTCATTATGTAAAATAAATTTAGCTCATCTCTAAGAGTCAACAGTTTTAACACTTGCAGCATTGCTGCTAAAACATCCAAGTTCAAAGTCTCCTCTGAGACCAAAGGCGAACTCTTCATTACAAGTCCCTATAAAAATAAAAAAGAAAGATACTTTCAATGTACAATGCCACAGGGAAAATAGTCCCATTCCAAAAGAGAGAAAGAAAAGAATAGAAAGGAATCAAACCAAAGCAAGACCAGAATCCAGCTGTGCAAATGTTAAATCTCACAGTTCCATGTGCAGTACCCAGAGCAGGTGGTGGTGAGATGTGAGGTCTAAAGCACTTGGGCAGCCCTTGCCTCTACAGTATTGCTGTCTGCAGGCCATGTGGACTCTCTCTTAGGCTGGCTTCCCTGACTGTTTGTTTCTTTTTTCAGCAGACCTTCCACATTCCTGGCATCTATAATGTTCTGGGGTCTCTACTGTACCTTTGGCTTCACTTTCACAGTTTCAGGACATATTACTTGCCCTTTCAGGTCTTCTTTTGAAATCTGGGTAAAAGGCTGCATGACCCTGTATTCTTATAGTCTGTATGAAAACATAACACCATACAGATGATGCCAAGGTCTGCCACCAACTTGAGCGGTAGTCTGGCCCCCTTGGATCATGGCTGTAGCCACCTCACAGTGCTTGGATGGCTGAATGCAGAGAGGCACTTTCTTCTGTGGGCATGAATGAGCAGGGTGCCCTTGGGTTCTCTCTTTCAGGCAAAGTTTCTCAAAGAAGTTTACCCTTTTGTACCCTTGAGCTTGGGAAGGATGAAGTCTACTCAGTTTTTGAGATGCTTTCAAGCTATCTTTCCCAATGTCCTGATGTAAAGTACTTTCTTCTGGTTAATCTTTTCAGCAACCATACCCTCCTTTGTCCCAACTTTGTTGGCACTTCCTTGCTTGAGAAACTGAAACGTTTTATATCTTTCATCTTTGCTTTTGCTCCTGATTCTCACTGTCAATCAGCCATCAATACCCAGTCTGATTTTGACTGTTAGCCTTAGAAATTTCTTCCACTAGATCAGTTAGCCCATTACTCTTAAACTCAGTCTTTCACAAATTCTCAGGAAACAGGCAAAAATGGAGACAGCTTTTTTTTTTTTTAAACCATAATGAAACTCACATAGCTTCTAGTCTAGTTTCCAATGAAGTCCTTGTTCTCATCTAAAACCGTTACTATGTGCACTTATCAGCATTCTGGTCTCCTGAGCTCTGACCATAGCTCTCATCAAGCTCTTCTCATAGCATTGTACAGGTCCTCTAGTCCTAGGCTGCAAACTTTCCCAAACTCCTCCTGTAAACCAGTCCCAGAGACTTCTGAACTACACAATCAATCACAGCAATGACCCCATTTCTGGAAACAAAATCTGTATTAGTCAGCTTTCCCCAGACCCACAATGTAAAGGAAGAAAGGTTTAATTTGACTTTTTGGGGTGTGTGTGTGTGTGGTGAGTTCAGTTTATGATCATCTGGCTCTAAAGCAGAGTCAGGGTGGTGAAAAGACATAGCAGAGGAAAGTTGCTCAATTTATGTCACCCAGGAAGTGGACGGAAAGAATGGAAGAACTGGGGACAAGAATACACCCTTCCATGTCACACCCACAGTGACCCACCGCTTCTGAACACATCTTCTAACAGCATACTGAGCTATGAACTCATCAGTGGAGCTACCTGTTGTACAACTGTTCAGACTTCCAGGCTGAGGTGTGCTGTTCAGACTACTACTGCATTTGGATTTATGGTGGATGAACATGAACATCAGTGTGACCTCATCGCGGCTTCCTCTACAGTACAGTACTGTAATTTTTGCTGGTTGCATTGTACAGTGCAGCGCTATAGTTTTATATTCTGTTATGCATTACAGTATTGCATGTAAGAGTTATGCAAATAAAAGCAAAGTAAGTCATCAAGTTGGAGTTTCCTTTCACCATTTCTTTGTTCTGTATATTGTAATGTACATACTATATAAAATTCCTCATTTAGTGACCAATTTATTTAACGACCTAGTCACAGGACCATAACTCAGTTGTTAAACAAGGAATGCCTGTCTAGCTGCCCCACAATCCACTCACTTTTTAAAAGAATGAGATTTAGGGCAGGACACCTTACATCTAAACCATAACAGCCCCAGAATAGACAGGGTCCTCTTGTCAGGCAGCAGTAAATTCTTCAGCAATGCAGGACAATTCAGGCTGGATATTTGATGTATTCGGGGGACTTGACCAGAACCTAGCAGACCTGCAAGTACAGGACATGCAATCAACCAAAGGCCCTGGACTCTGTGCTCTGGAATTCACTGCTGTGTCAGCACCAAGGCTACACTTTTCACAGACTCATCCCAACTGGTGACTGAGTATGGCTGGCAGAACTCCTCTTGAGTCTGACCCGAGCTTCCTCACTGAGCAGCAACTTAGAACCCTTTCACCCCACATGTCCCACCTCTTCATCGCTTGGGGAAGACCTGCATAGAAGTGTCGGTCAGGCATGCTTCGCTTCAAAACAACACTTATCCCTCTAATCCCATTTTGGGGATAGGACTCAGTGTGCCTGGGATGTGTTCAATGACCCACTGCCTTTTCCTGCATTCTTGGTGGACTTGTTGTAGAGATGGGACTTTGTTGTCATTATCTCCTTGGTGTTCACAGAAAGACAACCCAGAGAGGCAGAGCTGCATACGTTCTCCCTCATGATTTGGTGCACAATAGGAACATATCTAGTGGTATGAAACATGAAATGCAACTCAGGTCTATAAATTATTTCTCTAAGTTTTAAGACTCAAAAACAGTCAGTAGTTTTAAAAAATGTACCCCAAATACAATGCTTCAAGAATGATTAAAGTCTACAGCTCAGTCTTTGCCATGGGCATAAGACATTTGATTCCCAAAGGTCACAGCACAATGAATTGGCAGATCTTCTGTTTATATTGGAGATGGGATTTTGGTGTTAATTCCAAAGAAAAATATTTCCTCCCAGCTCCAGTTCTGTGCAAATGTAGTTCTCATGTTTTCAAAAGAGACAAATTCAAAATTTTCAAACTTTTCTTAAACTTTGGTTGCCTTTCGCAGGAGTGCATCCATTTCCCTTGTATTTAGAAAAGCGATTTATTTAAAGATGTAGCTCACAAAATTGGAAGAGCACAAAATCAGTAGGGTGAAAATTGAAAAATTAACCACCTCATAGAAAGTGGGCCCTAAATTGGGCTAGGTATTGCCTTATCTCTCACCGAATAAGTGACTGTTCTTTCTGTTGAAAGGCACAGTCAGTTGGTAGCTAACCACATGAAAGTTGTTATGGAGGAATTGTTTTTAAAATCGTAGTGTAATAGTCTGTGGAAATACGTTGATCATATCCCACAGGGTAGTGAAAAATTTTGCTTTCAAGTGACTGGAAAATGCAGGAAGTAGTCAAATCTCGGGGAAGCAACCAGGTGGGCACCATTTCATATCAAAAGAACAGTGATCCTGGGGCAGAGCTGGAGGCTACAAGTACATGGCAGGAATTCCACTCACCTCGTCTGCTCTGAGGAGGGGAGCTAATCTTGCTTCTCATATGGGACACTCATACCATTCGTGAGTCCTTTGCAGGCAAGTTTTGTGCTTTCTGTATCTGAAATAAAGTAGAGAGCTGGTACATTCCTAAACACATAATTGCAGAGTAGTCGAGAGTTTTATGCACCATTAAATCTCTGATTATTATTTTAAATGTGATGATTTATGTACAGCAATTGCACAATGCCAGACATCTGTAAGTCCTTGGCGTTTTTCTGTATGAGTTGAGATCATTTAGCTGAAAAAACAAACAAAGAGAAAAATCAAGAACTAAAATTTAAACCAAGAGGATTTTCCTGTGCAGCCCATGAAGATGTCATGGTGGGTGTGTTTCCATGATGACATCAGAGAGCGAGTCATTTCCTGGCCCTGGGCACCACATGACATAGTAGGATACTTTTGTCCTCATGCTTACCTGGCTACAGAACAGCTACCCATTCTCCTGGCTCAGGTGTCTGTATGGGGAGGCAGAAGCAGAAAGAGACAGGGATCCAGGGTCAGTTTTCCTAAAATCACCACCTGGCTCTGACATTCCTTTCCTTCTCGTTGTCGGGGTGAGCCAGCTCATGAGGTGGGGCTATGATTGGCATGATGTCCATCACCTCACATGGTCAGCCAGAGTCTGCTGTTCACCTTGGGTTGATCTGGCTTGCAAAGTCAGTGTATCAGATGGCCTTTTTGGTGGATCACAGCAGCCACCGAGTCACAGGCCTTCTCCCCCATGTTGTTTTACAACATTCCCCTCTTCTTTATCTGGACAACTGGTCAACCAATAAATCATATCTTCCAAGAATACACACGCATACTGTGTGAATGAGCATTTTGTAATCTGCATTGTTTAGTTAAATATCAGGTAGGTTTGTATTTGCATTCCAGTTTTAAAAAATACTAGCTGATTTGAGTGGCTCTTGGATTTGAAGAGGTTTTCATTGTGCTTGGCTCTTCATTAGGGGTAAACGAGGAATTTCTAGCTCTTGATCAGCATGAAGAGAACAAGTTTGATTACTATCTTTTCTTCAAGGAAATATTTTATTATATATGTGAATGGTGCTAATGACCAACTCATTTTCACATCATGAAGACTTTGTGTATACAGATACATGGCATGTATTATACATACGTATCTCACACACATATATATTCTAAAAGAAGTTTTGCAAGAGAACGTGTCTAATGCTTCACTATAACCTCAGCTAAAGCAAGTCTTAGATAATAGCAATCACCAGGAAGAAATCATTTAGGGAACTAAGCGCAATTTATTTTTAGAACGAACACCTTTTCATTTCAATAGAAAAAAAATCAAGTATACATATTTGAGATGTGAGATAAAATTAACACGAGGAGGAGAAGAACAATGAAGAGAGTGTGATTTGAAATTTATTTTCATTTTGGGTTCCAGGAGTCAGTGACATCAAACTAAAAATTGGCCTGCTTCAAGAGAAAACAAAGTTGCCTGCCAGTCACCTATTATTTTTGTTCTTTATGCAATTAGTTTTGGTGTGCACACAACAGTTTCCTGCAACAAAGATTCATAAGTGGTTCTTCATATTTGACGTAAGTATAAAGTCCGTCAATTCCTGACCTTGCATATTGTACAAAAACACCACGCACCAACATCTTCACTGTAGTTTGGACTGCAGTCAGGAAAATGTCCTTGGCTCCAAAAGAGCTTTGAGTAAGGTTTGGACACCAAGAAGGCTGGGATTCCATCCAGTCTCAGTGCCCTTCACCACTTTTGGGTAAGGACGGGCACCTTTAGGCATCAATGTCTTAAAAGACCTGGGTCTGTGAATAAATGGAGAATCCTCCATTTTCCTCAGCTCTGGGCTCTGAAGCTTCCTAGCAGCATAGATCCCCTGTGTGAAAGGAGCACAAGAAAGTCAAATGTTACAGCAATGAAAACAGAGGGGGCACCAACAGCACCTGCCTCCTCCTGGAGAAAGTTTCACTCCACCAACACCTCTTCTGTCTGCCAAGTCTTCCAGCCCTGTGCAGCTCCTATTTCCAGGCTTGCTGGCATTTCAGGAGCCACAGACTCCAGAGATAAAACTAACTGGAAGTGGCTTCTCCCAGGGGCTTTGCAAACCCCTGTGGAATCCTGCCTGGAATTTATCTGAGCTGTGCAGTGATGGTGTGCACTCAGTGGCAATAAATTTGGGCTCCCATGGCCTGCAAGACCCCAAATGATGTGCCTGTGGAGCACCTCACACGCTCACCCAGCCCTCACTCAGGACGAGGAGCAGCAGCAGCCTCTCTCTTCCCCAGCTTGCCCCTTTCAGCTGCCTTGACTGGACCCCTTCCCCAAATCCTGGCTCAGCTCTCACGCTGCTGATCGCACCTCCTACCTCTGCGGCCACTCACTTCCTCTCACGCTGCATGTTTCTTCAGAGCACTTACCTCGACTTCCTGTAATATATTTCTTTGTTTATATCTCAGTCTTCTCCATGAGCAAGCAAGCTTGGTGGGAAAAGGGAATTTGTTGTGTTCCTTGTTTTTAACTAAGCACCTAGAACGTGGTACACACTGGGTGTTTAAGTAAATGCAGGTTATGTAAATTAAGTTGTGAATGCACAGATATGTTCCCAGTTATGGTGTATCATACTTCCATTCTTTGGGTATCATTCCACTCAAGAATTTTACCTGAACCTTCCAACGATGACTTGCAATCATACATCCAATGATGATCAGTTGACACTTCTATGTGTCTACTATGTATGTATGTATGTATCTATTGTCTATTCTATCAGTCTATTGATCAATAGATCACTCATGTATCTATTATGTCCATCTATTTACTATCTATCATCTATCTACTATCATCTATCTATCTATCTATCTATCTATCTATCTATCTATCTATCTATCTATCATCTTCACCCCTTCCCCAACCCCCAGTTAGGGTCTAGATAGAAGCTCTAACCCCAGCAGGGTGACCATACCTTCCAACGAAAGCATTAGTAAGTAGGTTAAAACTGGACTGAGTCTTAGAGGAAATGGATTCGTCATCCTCAGGATCAATTACTCTGATGTGTTTGTAATGAAGATGCATCGATCACATTTCACAGTGAATGAAATTTTTACTGTAGCAATTACCCTGGTAACTATAGCAGTGTGGAGATCCACTTTTTGAAAATACTTTTTAAATATCCCAATAGCAAAGGAAAAACAACCCAAGAGGGTGGAGTTCCTATGTTATCATTCATTTATTTATTTGAAAACTTACTGTTCATGATGCTGAAGACCAACATTTACAACAATTAAGAGGCAGTCTTCTGTCTTTTCCTGCCACTTATTTTTGTCTAGCCTTCCCTCCCTCTTCCATCTGTCTTTTCTTTTTCTTCCCTACTTAAGCCATCCTTGCCTTCATCCTTTGCTTCTTCATGGGGTGAGGAAGTTTGTAAGAAAACTTAATGGGTGATTTCGCTTGCCTAACCACATTCCCTAGCACCTTACTCTAGCGATAACAGCATATGCCGAAGTGGCTGCTGGCGTTCATAGTCCTGAGTTTCTTTGCACAAAGAGGCTCACAGAAAGTATCTCATAACTGGAGGGTTGAAACTAGTGAGTGTACCTGCCTTGAAATCACATGGAGAAATAATACATAAATAACAGAATGGGACTCAGAGGTGCCTTCTACATCTGCTACTTGCTGCTTAATAACCACTGACTATGTGAATAACAGTAGATTTTCACTTCTCATTGGGAAAGAATTTGAGACTTACAAAAATGCTGAAGAGATGGGCTGGGGATTTAGCTCAGCGGCAAAGCGCCTGCCTGGCAAGCGCAAGGTTGTGAGTTCAATTCCTGGTACCAGAAGAAAAACAAAAAACAAAACAGCAATGACAACCACAAAATGCTGAAGATCTAGTACAAAGTGTTCCTATAAACCATTTAACCAACTTCAAGAGAACGTTACCATCTGACATAGTGTAACGATCTACCTTATACATTTTATTCAGATTCTTTCTTTCCCTTTTCCTTCCTTCCTTCCTTCCTTCCTTCCTTCCTTCCTTCCTTCCTTCCTTCCTTCCTTCCTTCGTTTCTTCCTTCCTCTTTGTTTTCTTTTTCAACCTTTTGCACCCAAGCCTTTTTTCTGGTACAGGACCCCAGCCGAGTCTTCACATTGCATTTAGTCTGTGTGTCCTTCATCTCTTTGGATCTGAATTTCTGTTTCCTTTATGATCTTGATATTTAAGAAGAATACTGGCCAGTTGTTCAGGAGAACACCCCTCAGTGTGGGTTTTCCTGGTGTTTCTTCACTGTTAAGCTTAGGTCTTGCATTCTTGGTAGGAATACCACAGAACTGCTATTGTGTCCTTCACAGAGCACACGATCAGGGATGCATGATGTCACCATGTTTCATTCCTGATACTAACCTTGATCGTTTCATTAAGTTTGCGTAGGCTAGAATTCTCTGCAAAGATATTATGTTGCCTTTGAAATAAAAAACATCTTATGAGGAGTTGGCAAATATCCTACTTCTTGTACTTTTTTTAACCTGCTGATTTCATTTTTTTTTATTTTAAAGATAAAAAACCAAAATAACAATGAAGACAAAATCAAAACAACACAAAAACAACAAAAATGATACATGACCTCAAAACAAAATGATAGGAATTAACAGTGGTTGCTACATTACACACTGTTATCTTCCACGAAGTTGCTCAGTCCACCAGATGTAAGAATGTAAGGCTAATCAGACAAAGACAGTAACAAATAATTTTTAAAAAAATTGGAAATGATGCAGAGCTTCCATACAAGATAGTGGGAGTTCAACAATGGTTCTTATACTGCATATTGTTGTTTTTCAGATCAGTTGTTCTGATTACCAGATTCAAGGGTGCAAAATTGGTCAAGAAAAAAGAAAAATTTAAGCATTGACTGTTCCTTTCAATAAACCACAGACATCAGCAATACACCTATCCCAGTTATCCTTGTATATACATACAAGTTTTGGTTTTTATTTTAAAGAGAAAAGAAAAAAAACCAAAATAACACACAAAAAAATAAACAAAACAGCATAGAGAACAATAAAAATGATACAGAATTTCAGAACAAGGTGATAAGATATTAACAATGGTGGTTATATTACATAATGTTGGTTGTTATATTAGATAATTTATCTTCAAAATGGTTGCACAGATAACCAGATATAGGCATGTAAGACTGAGCAAACAATTACACTTTAACAGTTCCTTTCAACAAATGAATAGATATTAGTACGACAATTATCCTAGCTGTCTTGTGTATACATATACATATACATATTTTTTTCTCTTCTTTCTTTTTCCTCTCCCCTCCTACATCCTTGTTGCTCCTTCCTATTTGAGCAGCTTCTTTTTCCTTTCACCATATCTGTTGTGCCTTTCAGATTTTATTTACTCTTTCAGGTTCTTATACTAGGAAGGAAGTACAATGTTGACACATGTGAATCTGATTAATTTCCCTTATGAGGATGGTCTCTAGTTGCATCCATTTACCTATAAAAGCCTCTAGTTTATCTTTCTCTACAGCTGAGTAATACTCCATTGTATAAAAGTAGCACATCTTTTTTTATCCATTCCTCAGTTGATAGGCATTTGGGTTGTTTCCAAGGTTTAGCTATTACAAATTGTGCTGCTATAAACATGGGTGCACATATATCGCTGTGGTATGATGTTTTCAGTTCTTCTGGGAAAATACCCAGAAGGGGAATAGCTGGGTTGAATGGGACCTCTAATCCTAGTTTACCGAGGAATCTCCAGACTGATTTCCATGGTTTACCTGCTAATTTTAGCATTTATTGATGATTCTTTTTGGAAAATTATTCCTGTGGTCTATGCATATGATGGTATACTGTCATTGACTCTACATTTATCAATGGAAATTCCACAATCAGGAAGAGTTACACCTTCTCTCTTTTCTAGTTATTAGCAATAAATTCATAGGTATTCATCGACTCTATGGTTACTATTCCTACTGTCAGTAGTTTTTGTTGCTACTGCTGCTATTGCTCAGATTGTCTCAGATTTGGTCATCAGGAGCTCCTTTAACTGGACTCCTTGCCCTTTTGAGATTCCATAACTGTAGGCACCATATGATATGAAGTAACACCGCAATTCACAAGCGCTTTTGTTCATGAACAATTCGTTTCAGGAACAAAAGTGCTCAGCAAAATTTTGCTTCGGTTTGTGGACTCTGTGTCGGGGGACAAACACGACTTTGACCATCTTCCTGGCAGGATCATGAACGCGACCATCTTCCCCAGAATTGTGGAAGGAATTAAGTTCATGAACCGAGGTACGCTGTAGATGGAATATCTTGCATTTCCCTTCTACTGGGAGGGAAGGGCCCCAGTCCTGGTTCCTTCTGCTGTGTAAAGATCTGGCAGCTTGGTGTGCTCAGGGCTACCAGGACGTCCTTTCTCCTTAGTCCTTTGAAAGAACATAGCCACTTCCTAGTACATAGGCAAATACGCACTATGCACATGGACTCATGCCTATGTTGGTACTTTTCTCGACTCTATATTGTGGACCATAAATTTATGCTGTTACTGATTCTGTCTGACAGCATAGGATTTGTTCTAGCCTTTCTTTGCATTTATAACTCCTTTCTTTAACAGGAAACACCTGTTTCCCTATTATGCACAATGTATTTACTAACTCATTCCACTCAGAGAGTTGTTGGAGTGGTAGTTGTTTCAAGATTGCTCCTAATCATATACTACTTGACAAGGCCATGTAGTAACCAGAAGGCAATGTGCAGCTGTCTCTCAGTATCAGTGGGGGACTGGGTAAAGAATCCCCTGTGGGTACCAAAACCTACAGATGCTCAAGCTCGTTACCGAAAATGGTGCGGTGTTTATGCAGAACCTACAGACATCCTCCTGTATACTTTAACAACCTCTAGGTGACTTATATTACCTACTACAGTGTAAATGCTATGCAAATATGTGCCATACTATATTCAGGGAAAAATGACAAGATAAAAGGTCTGTACATGTTGAGGACAGATTCAACCCTTTTTCCTGAATATTTTTGATTCACAATTGGTTGAATCCATGGATGACTTGTCTGAATGCATTTGTACATGCACATTTTTTCTTTCTTTCTTTTTTTTTTTTTTTTTTTGCCTTTTGCATTTATATGATATGGTCAGAACAGTAACATTCAGGGCTACTGCAATCAGTTCTTCTCTCAGTGTTTCTCTGCCATTCATTTGCAAAAAAGTTAGGCTTGTTTGCTTCTGTTTCAGTCCTACTTTAAGAACCCACTATATTGGCCCTGCTACTCCCATGGTTGATTTTAATTACTTATTCATTTTTTGAGTAAGAGAAGCACCAACTTAGCTGCAAAAGTCAACACCACACAGAAAAGCATTGACGTAGGTATTTTTGATTGCTTACTCCCCTGAGCGCACAAGCTGAAACCCAAGACTCAGGCTGTTTCTATTTTAAGCTCTTCTCGCCGGTAACTTGAATTACTTGCTGAAGGAAATTCCATAGCTCAGTGGCGACAATCTCCTACAGGCAATTTCAACTCATTAGAGGAAAAATGTCTTAATTTACAAGGGGAAAGACAGTTGTCTTGGGAATAATTAATTTCTGCTATGAAAGATGCATATATTAGTATGGTTTCCTTCAGGAATTAATTACCCCATCTTTGGCTATTTATCTTCTTCTGGAATGCTGCTTACTTCAAAAGGTAATTAAAATATTTAGCACATAACAAATCGAAAATCATTGCTCTGCTGCGATGAAGCCAGCATGCAAGGAAAAAAAATTACTGGTTTGGATATATGCCCCAATTTCTCACTTGAATTCCTTTGGGCAAGGATATTCTTCTGAGATAATAATATTCGTTGCTTTGCTGACGTTTCTAGAGACTTAAGATTGTTCTGTCTTGTACCTATGCCACAGGAGAATTAACAAGTAATAACTGATATTTTTCTCATGTGGCTCTTTTAATCTGGTGATCTGTATAGATGTTGAGAGAGCTTTGGATGGAGTAGTAAAGCTCCTTTGATGACACTGCACTTGTCTCCAAATACTTGTGTCTTGGGGTACAGTAGTAATGTCATGTATCATTGCCCCATGACTTGCCATGGTGTTCTAATCTTTCTGGTTCCTCAAACATTTTCTAGAAACTTGTTATTCCCCATCAAAGGGTAGCATTTATTTTCTCTCTCCTTGACTCAAAGTGGGGCTTTTTGACCACCTAAGTATGTAGAATGTGGTAGGAAGTGATGCTCGGGGGCCATCAAGTCTTGGTCAAAAAATTCAAGATGGCACCATCTCATCTGTGAACCGAGCCACCATTTTGTGAGAAAGACCACACCACACAAATAAGTCACGTATCAGCTGTTCAACCAATGACTCTGGCTTAGATCTCAGCCCAGTTAGCTAAGGTTAACCTCCGGAAACGACTGAATGAGTCTTCAGTAGATTCCAGCTCTCAACCTTTGCGTTACAGCGGCTAAGACTGGGAGTACAAGAAGGGAACAGTCCCATCCTACTTGAAGATTTGGAGGGAATTGGGATGGTTTTCTATGTTACCATAATAAGTATACACTTGATCTTAGCCAAAAGGCCCAGAAGCAATCATAGTGAGTGTAACACAAGCTATGATATTCACTACAAAGAATATTTTCTGAGGAAAGTTTATTTGCGATGGGTTGTAGGAAGTGTTTTGTAGAATAAGGATCAGTTAGATACTTCATAATTGAGGAGGACTGTTTCAGTGGATGTAAATGAGTTTAAATGGCTGCCATGTGCACTATGCACACACACACACAGACACGTGCACACACGTGTCCACACACATGCACTCATGCGTACACATACTTCCTAATTTACCCCAACTTTTCTGGCTCTTTTTAGCATTAATACTGTGCTATCTAACCCCAGTTTATTGATAACTCTGCTCTAATCCACCTGGAACATAACAGGAAGCTTGATCTTTCTTCGACTTCTCATGCACATTTTCCTTCAAAGGCCTGAAGAATATTCATACTTTTCTTTCTTCCCTTGGCTCCAGGGCCTGCTCACGCTACTCTTCAGAGGTTCACAGCCTGGCTCACCCTTCCTCTGGGAGCTATAAAATACTATGTCTGTGACTGGACGCTCATGAATCTAAAGAACAAGGAGATAAGCCTTGAGTGGAAGTATTGCAGTGGTGACTTCTTCCCCCCCATAACCCCAGATGGCATTATACCAACTGTGTGATTTCAAAACTAAAACATGCGCTGCTCCTCTCCACCTCCACAATCTTTAGAAGTTAGTATAGCAAGGGAAATAATAACGTCCCGCCCGCCCACGGCACAGTTGCAGGGGATGGGATCATGAACGTGTTTGCAAAGTCCCTGGCTCTGTGGACTGACTGAGCTGCTTAGACATCACTGCTAATCAGATCAGATCTGGCGGGAGCTGAATCTGAGTTGACCACAAAATTGCTGCATCCATCTCAGTACCGATTCAGGAAGGTTCGCCTGATTCAAAAGCACTCTTCTCTCCTCTCGCAGGAGGACATTTGCTTTGGAATTGTGCTTGAGCAATAGGCAGGCCTGCTTTCGTTCCGCGTGGCCGCCACGGCTGGCTCGGAAGGAAATACATTTTTGCCGCCATTCTCCACTCTTCTCCCGGACAGGAAGATACCTCACTCTGGAGGTCACTCGGGGGCTTCCAGAGGCAGGCATGTTCGACCCACTTTGATACATTTAACACATTCATTTCTCCTTCAGGCATCACCAAGGCACAGCCCTGAGAACAACCTGTGCTTCCCAAGTGCCGATGGCATTTTGGAGACAACAGCCCATGTTTCTTTTTATTTCAGAAGTCCACACTGATTGCAGGAATTTTATATGTGAGAATTGTCAGCATCTGTCAGCTGTGGGGCCTGGCAGTCACCGTCTCCTTAAGGCCACTTTTAGAGATGGGAGCTGCAGGCTCCTCAGTTTGTCAGATACACATTTCCTGTTGTTGCATGAGATTTCTATGAAGGAAAGGGTCATGGGCACGCGATCTCTGCTTTTACCCTCTGTGTCAGTGGATAAGCAGTTGTTATAGGTAGCTGAGTTAGATAGAAATATTATAGGCAGTCAGCCAGGGCCACGCCCTCCAAGGAGCCAACATGAAAGACAAGATAAGACACCTGTAGGCCAGACCTCAAGACAAAAGGACTAAACAAATACACCCACCTACCTCCCTAGGTGCGAACATCAGGGACTGATATTCTAAATAGCGACCACCTTCAAAAAAAGCCAGAAAGAATCACTAGCCCAACACCCTACAGGAAAAGCTCCTGTTCTGTATTCATGCCCGCTTGCTACATTTGATCCCAGTTTACTCAATTTTACCTGAACAATTATGCTTGTATCTTATTGGCTGACCATAGTTTTGTCCCACCTCACGTGCACCTTGTAATTTCCCATTTTCCCCCTATTTTGGGCCCGCCTCACCTCAGGGTTTTGCTCTATAAAAGTCTCTAGAAAAGACAGAGTCTTGAGTAACCCACTTGGCCCCCTTCTGTCCCTCTCTTGGACTAAAGCTTTCTTTCCCTCCATAAATATATTCTGCTCTTGACCTCTGTTGTTCCTAAAATTCATTCTTTGATTTTAGAGAACACGAACTCATCCCAGATATCGTTCAGGTTGGGAATTTTTATTTTCCTGTATTACAGTGACTACGGTTTTCTGTTGTGGTTTTTGATACTGGGCATTGAATCCAGGGCCTTCACACTGAGCTACATCCTCAGCTCTTTTTTTTTTTAATTTTGAGATAGGGTCTCCCTAAGTTGCTCCCTAGGCGGGACAACTGGATATTTGCACAGGGGGTAAAAAGGAGCCTTAGCTCTTACTTTATAACAAACGTCTGGGTTAACTCAAAATGCATCATACAAGGAGCCTAGGCAGGGCTACATCTTTCAATCTTCCTGCCTCAGCCTCTCAGAGGGCTGGGATTACAGGTGTGCACCACCACACCTAGCTTGATAGTTCTTTAATTCTGATTTGAGACACATAGGTGCTGCCTTCCATGTTTGTGGTATTGAGAATGATGACCCTACAAAAATGCCTATGTCCTACGTCCTGAGACTTGTGAGTGTGGAACTTTGCGGTTGTGATGAAGTTCAGGATTTGGAAATCAGGGTAGTTTTCTTGGAGTATCTGGATAAGTCCCAAGAAGGACCACTGTTATTCAAGAAAGTGGAAATCATGAAGGCATGGCTGAAAGAGTTCAGGTTTGTTGCAGGAACAACGCTTGTGCTTGTGGCTTGTGTCTTGTGTCTTGTGGCTTGTGTCTGCTCACATTTCTGAGCAGCAAGATGTCCCGGCAGACATTCTGCTCTCTCTGATAACGATCACACGCATCTCAGCAAGTAATGAGTCATTGGCAGTGAACAGAACCATCTGCGGGGCTATTGTCTTTTACGCTTCTGCTGGTTTTTTTTTTTTTATTAGATTCTGTTTATCACCTTAGAAATATGAGAAGAAATCCTCCCAAATTTGCCCCCAACCCAGCCTGTGCAGTTGAGCAGTCCTGTATCTACAGCCTCCAGCTCTGGTTCCCAGCAGGGTGATTTCCAGTCAGGGAAAAATCAGGATGTATGAAATTCAGTCTTCCATGGCAGGGGAGGATAAAGTTCCCCAGAGTCACCAACGTATCTGCTGCTGGTCTGTGTATCTGAACTCTCAGAAATTCAATTAATTTCCCTGGATAGGGGGCTGTCATGCATCTGGAAGTGAGCTGCTTACAAGGGCCTGGAGATTTGTACTACCAAGGGTCATCATCCAACGCGAACATAATCCTGTCTCCCTGTTGGGAGTGCAGTGACTCACGCCAGAGTAGAGAAGCCCTCTTCTCCCTGGGGACAGTGTTAGACCCTGAGGGCAGGACCTGAGACAGCCCACAGTGTGTGCTGATTTCCTTTAGAATCCTGAGAAAGAGAGGGACCTTAATTCAACACAGATCATGCGCATCTTTCTACAACGGGTCATAAAGACATAAGAATTAATGATTACAAAATATAATTTAAAAAAACATTAGAAACTATGCAGAGCTTCACTAAGCAAGATGTATCATTTTTATTGTTTCTGTGTTGTTTTGTTTTTGTCTTTGTTGTTATTTTGTTGTTTATTTCTTTTTAAAATAAAAAAAGAATTAATAGGTTGATGCTATAGCAATATAGAAACATGTTTATACCTAAAAGTAATCTATAGGTTAATATATAAATTGTTGTACACATTCATGAATAATGCATACCTAATTTATGTAAAACATGAACATATACTTTATCTACAGTATTTATAATTTTATCATTACATAATATGTGTTATTTATATAGCATGTGATTATATAAGTATA
>NW_004955499.1:7526175-7529601 GCF_000276665.1 Chinchilla lanigera | reverse complement strand
AATTTTATATGTGAGAATTGTCAGCATCTGTCAGCTGTGGGGCCTGGCAGTCACCGTCTCCTTAAGGCCACTTTTAGAGATGGGAGCTGCAGGCTTGATAGTGCATGAAGACCCCATCTGAACTGTGAAGCGGATTTTAGTTTTTTGTGGAGCTGGTGACGGAACCAGGACTTTTGCATTGAGCTACCTACCCAGTCTTTTTAATCTTTTATTTTGACACAGGGTCTCACTAAGTTGCTAAGCTGTCCAGGTGTAGGGGGTCAGATTTGTGATCTTTCTGCTTCAGCCTCCCAGAGTGCTGGCATTACAAAGAGCGTGCTACCAGGTTCAGAAAGGCGGTTTGAGAAACCAAGAATGTTCACTGCAATTCTGCTGTACAAAGACTTTGTTTTCCCTTCTAATACTTCACAGCAAGCTGGGTGGGTATCAACCATGATACAAAGACAGAAAGCAAACATTTTTGATCAGTCCTTGGAACCACTGGAATCGTCCAGGAGGATGACAGGCTGAAGCCCGCACGTCTTAGAGGATGCTTGGTGGGTGTGGCGGTAATGCAGCTCGTTGACTAAAATATAGAGCAAAAGAGAGTGGTTGTAGCCTCGCTGGCAGCTCTGGGTTAGAGAACTGGGAATGTTGGGACCTACTGGGAATAGATAAGTGTGTGAATGAACTAAATTTTCTTGTACTTTTAAAGCACTGTATTGGCCAAACCAAGCAAAAGCAGTTACATAACTTATGGGGCTTGGTGCAAAATGAAATGTACAGTCCCTTATTCAAAATGTAAGCATTTAAAGTAGGTAGAAGCAGCAGATCAAAGGAATGTGGAATGAATCCGTGCCTACTTTGGCGAATGATGTCATATAAGTAGGAGGACATAGTTGTTCCTCTCTGTCTACAGGTCTCGCATCTGCAGATTCAACAAACTTTGAACAAAAATATTCAGTAAAAGAAATTGCCTCTCTACTGAGCAAGCAGACTTTCCTCCTTGCCTTATTCCCTAAACAGTATAATGTGAACACTCTAAGTAGCATTTCCATTGTATGAGGTGATATAAGCCCACTAGAGCTGATTTAAAGTACATGGGAGGATTTTCCTAGGTTATACAAAATACTATGCCATTTCATATAAGGGCTTGAACATCTGTGGGTTTGAGCATACAGGCTAGGTCTTGGGGCCAGTCAATGTAAGACTTTCGTGACTGGCCTCTTCCACTTAGCATAATGATTTTCAACTGCATTTGTCAAGTAATCTTTCCTTTTATCCCCAAGCAGTGTTCATCCCCAATGGATGGATGTACCACTGTTTGCCTCTCCATCTGTTGAGTAGTCTTAGGCTGTTTCTAGTTTTTGATGATTGTGAATAAAGTCAGTATAAACAGTCATATTTCAGATATTGGTATGGACATAGGTTTTCACTTCCTTCAGGTAAATACCTAAGCGTGGAATGGTTGGATCATTCAATAAATGTGCAAGTTTATAAGAGCCATTTTCCATTACTGCCAGCAATAGCTGGGAGTACCCCTTGATGTGTGTTTTCATCAATACACAGTTATTGTTGGTGTTTCAGTTCCTTTCTCACTGCTGGAACAAAATACCTGATACTCACAACATAAAGGAGGAAAGGTTTATTTTAGCTCACAGTTTGTAGAAATTTCAGTGCATAGTCAGCTGATTCTAAGAGAGTGGCATGGCAGACAGAGTTCATGGCATGGCAGGCAGGATGCAGAGAGGGATCAAGGGAGGAGGAGGGCTATCTACTCTTCCAGGCCACACTCACAGTGACCCACCTTTTCCTACCTGGCCTCACCTCCCAACATCATACTCAGCTATGAACCCATGATCCAGTCACTTCCCCAACACCCCACCAAGCCATAATAACTGGTCTTCTTAACTTTAGCAATTCTATGCAATATAACGAGTTTTAATTTGGATTTCTCTGATAATTAGTGCCTTTATGCACCTTTTCTTTAATGTCTTGGCTATTTATATCTTCTCTTTCAAGGTGTGTGCCCCAGTCTTTGGTTCATTTATTTATTTATTTGTCTTTTTGAGACAGGGTCTCTGTATGCAGTTCAGGCTGGTCTCAAGCTCACTTTGTAGCCCAGGCTGGCCTCAAACTCACAGTGATGCTCCTGACTCAACCTCCTGAGTGCTGGGATTACCAGCATACACCACTATGCCCGGCCTTTGGTTCATTTAAAAAGGTTGTTTTGTTTATCTTCTCCTTATTAAGTATTCTGTATACCTTTTGTGTGGAAACTGTCTGCCAGATACATTTTGCAAATTTTCCCAGCCTGCAGATATTGCCTCTTCATGTTTCCTGTGACTTTAGAAAGCAAATATATTCAGTCTTGATATCTATTCTTATCATTTAAAAAAAATGGTTGTACCTTTTGTATCCTGATTTAGAAAGTGTCACCCTATCCAATTTCCCAGACTTTTTCCTTAGGTTCAGTTCTAGAGTTTTTAGCCCTTTTACATAATGATGCATTTTGAGTTAACCCAGACATTTATTGTAAAGTAAGAGCTAAGGCTCTTTTTTTTCCCCTGTGCAAATATCCAGTTGTCCCAGCACCATTTTTATGCACAGTTTGAATTTTCACTCGGAAAAAACCTCCTTGGGTGCCACGTAGATTTGTCACCACTGTGCAAACATCTTATTCTTTCTCTACATCTCTTTCCATCTCTTCTCAATTTCATCAGTTTGAGACACGCACCTGGAGTAACCTCAGATTTGTCAGGGTGTTTATAATTCACCAGAGTCATGGACTACGGGCTGCTAAATGTGGTATTTTAAAATGCACACTAAAAGCTCTGCTTCTACAATGCACTATTTTTCACGCTCCACTTTGCTTAGAAGCCATCGTCCCAGTGATCCACGGGCCTAGTGAAAACCAGCTAGTAGATATCAATGCATTCCTCTTCCTGGGGACTTTTCATTGGCTGTCAGCCTGTGACTGAGTTCCTGGAGGCAGAATGTGAGAAGATTTTGACTTTTGAGGCTCGGTCCACAAGCATTTCCTACCACCATCCTGCCTGCCTGGGTGGACCGAAATGAGCGTGGCAGCTGCCAAAGCCTTGTACAGAAGATGGTGAGTCATGTGGTGGAGGGGGTTCAATTGCCAAGTCACCACCTGGAGAACAGTGGCCTGCAGGACATCCCAGGAGTGAGACTGGGCCGCTGCTGTGTTAAACCCCTGAGCTAAGGGGTTGGTATCACTGCAAGTCACAGTACCTTCCATAGCGGTCCACTCATCACTGTGTGGAGATGGAAGACAGCACACAGGCCCCAAACCTAAGCTACCTCCTAGATGCCGATGCCACCCCCAAGACCTCAGTTTGTCAGATACACATTTCCTGTTGTTGCACGAGATTTCTATGAAGGAAAGGGTCATGGGCACGCGATCTCTGCTTTTACCCTCTGTGT